>NC_037674.1:29228963-29428070 GCF_003255815.1 Theropithecus gelada | reverse complement strand
GAAAGAAAGAAAGAAAGAAAGAAAGAAAGAAAGAAAGAAAGAAAGAAAGAAAGAAAGAAAGAAAGAAAGAAAGAAAGAAAGTCGCTTTCATACAATGAGTAAAATTGGAGGTTCTCCTGGCTTACACCTAGGATTATCCTGAGGTTTCATATTCTTAAATACTATTAAATAATGGAAGTAAAAAATGTGATTTGGGAGAACAACTTTTTATGGTCAGCCTCCTAAAGCTCAGAAGACGGCCTCTATTAGAATAGATGACAGGTTTCTTATCCATGTGTGAGGATGGATGGACCTATTTTCTAATATTACCGGAAGATGCGGGAGTCTTATACAGTATCCCTGATCAACTGTGGGTAATAGTCAAGTGTTTTTCCTAGGTTTATGGTCTACCACTGAGTGAGAAAGAATGTTAAGCTATAAACCCAAGCCAGAAAGTGAGGTGATCAAAAAGGTGCCAATCTACAACTTGGTGAACTATGAGCTATTAGTAGCTTCAGGATGACAGCTCCATTTTTTTTAATCTCCTGAGTCAGTTTTATGATGATTTTGCCACCATAAATTTAGGAACAAAGTATGCCTAACAGAAATTGTTTATAATCTACCTCAAGCAAACTATGGCTTAACTAAGCATGGTTAAGATTACAGAGAGTAAAGTTTATCTTAATTTCATAGATGCTATGCCAAAGTCTATTTCCCACTCAATATGGGAATGTGGTTGTGAGGTCTCATAGATCCACACATTGAAGTAGTCACCCCAATGTCTGGTCTTTGTAGCTGACATCAAAAGCTAACCTAATGATCTTATGACTTTCTAAGTAGAGAAGATAATCAGGTGCTCCTGAGACTAGAGAGAGCTGGAGGCAGGCCAAAACTAGACAGGCAGTCTTCTTGACCACAGGAAGCTAATGGCTCAGCAATCACTCCTTGATTCATGGGTTTTAGAAAGCTGATGGCCTTGTGGCTATCTGTTTTCCTTATTAAGAAACTCTCTGTCTAGATTAAGCCTTTGTGCATAGGATATTATGTGTTTGCTCTACATGAGGACTGCAGACAGTGTGCTGAGGACTAACAGGCATGATACAATCAAGAGTCTGTGACTGGGCGTACTCCCTGAAGACAAACACGAGGCTCCTTTCTAGCAGCTGCAACTGCCTTGTGGCATGATTGTGCCCAACATGATTGTGGCCAAGAGATGTCAAGGGTTGTTTCTCCTGTAATAATTTAAGCAAGTCAACTTATTTTAAACTCCTTAGGAATTTAAAATCAAGTTGGAGGATAAGAATCTTGTTAAATCTATGCAACTGATCAAACTATTATATGCTACAGACTGATACAAAAAAAAATAGAAACACTAAAAACAGTGATAATACTTTACCACAGTAAAAAGAGAGAGAAACAGAAATCAAGAAAGATATTCAAAACCATGTGAAAAGACCTATACAGTTATCCTTTGGTATCCACAGGAGATTAGTTCCAGGATCACCCATCAGAGACCAAAATCTGCAGACACTCAACTGCCTTATATAAAATGGCACGGTATTTGTGTATTTCCTGTGCACATCATCCCATATACTTTAAATTATCTGTAGGTTGCTTATACCACCAAATACAATGTAAGTGCTGTATTAACAGTTGTGGTCTTGAATTTCTATTTGTGTTTCTTATTGTTTCATTGCTATTTATTATTATTGTTTAGCATATTCTCAATCAACAGCTGTTTGAATCCATAGACATAGAACCCACAGATACAGAGGGACAACTGTCCTTTACATTTAACAAAAAGAAAAGTCATTAAAGATATTTAAGTAGAAAGGCCCGTGCTTTAAAGGCATTGATCTTTAACAGTGTAGAGATTAGATTTAATGTGGAAGAAGAAATTAACAAAGGAAGATTGTTTAGAAGATCATTCTCAGAAGATCAGTTTGCAACTGCCTAAGTAAAAGGTACTGAGGACTAAAACGAGGTCAATGGTAATGTGAATACAATTAAGTTGAAAAAATATGGGCATGGTGACTCACTGGCTATACAACAATGACTTATTAAAGTAGGCCATGTTTGCATCTGTTAAGCCTTATAATAAATAGAAATCTTTATTTCACTCTTACCTAACTTTATAGTGAACTCCTTCTATACCAAGTTCTCTGGAGGGAAAGGAAGCTGCTCCCTAAAAATAACTAACTAAAAGGTCAAAGACCGCATTAGTCCATTTTCACACTGCTATAAAAACACACCATGAGACTGGGTAATTTTTAAAGAAAGGAAGTTTAACTGACTCACAGTTCTGCATGTCTGGGGAGGCCTCAGGAAATTTCCAATCCTAGTAGAAGGCAAAGGGGAAGAAAGTCATATCTTACACGGCAGCAGGAGACAGAGAGCCGGGAGCAGGGGGAATTGCCAAACACTTTTAAAGCCTCAGATCTCATGAGAACTTCCTAGCATGAGAATAGCCTGGGGAAAACTGACCCCCATGATCCAATAACCTCCCACCAGGTCCCTCCTTGACATATGGGGATTACAATTTCAGATGAGATTTAGGTGACAGAGCCAAACCATAAGCCAAACACAAAGAGTGACCTGTCACCATGATTAAAACACTGTGTTATGTGGGGGTTGTCATTTTCTTAATATTCAGCAAACCTGGTTCAGAGCATGCAGGGATGGTGATGTAGGGTAAACCACTGACTCACAAGAAAATTCAGTGGAAACAGCCCATGTTTAGGCTTAGGAGATTTTCTGACCCTTGAAAAATAGGAAAGTTATCTGAGGGAATAGGGAAGAATCAAATTGGTGGACTTGATAGGAAGAACTGAAATAAAATGTTCTCAGCTATGAGAGAGAAGACTGCTGTGATGAGAAAAGTTAAGTGAAGAGTCCCTGGGGCGTAGGAACAACTTTATCTTCTATGCTAAGTGGAAGATTTTAGACCCTGGCTAAACATGGAAGTCAAGACTATGAAAGAGGAAGAGGGTGTGAGGATAGTAGGTAATCTCAACTTTATAGAGAAACAAAAAACCAATGTCAGTACTGTGACAGAAAATTAAAAATATGTTAAACCAGCTTTATTCATATGTTGAACAACCTAGCTGACATTGGGTTCTACAACAGAAACAAAAATTGGTATTTTAATTAAGGTAAATTTAAGAAAAACAATGGAATTGTATAGGACTTTGGATGAAAATTAGCTTGTTCACATTTACCAAGATAGTTGTTCCTGGTGATAACTGTCCTTCCTTTTAACAGTGTCTCTTCATTTTTATCTGTCTGCATTATTTCACTTCTGTAACCACTGCCTCTTTCCTGAAAAGGTTCAATCATTCTGGTTGAGGTTGAACAGAAGTCACCCGCCTAGATCAGAACCATGGACAGAGGAATTTCACATAGGCTCAAGGAACTTACTGCCATGAGAACCGTACTGCAGAGAAGAATTTGAATGACTAGTGAAGAAAGAAAATACAGATGATAACATCCTCCCCAAATTGTTTTTCCCTAATCCCACCACTGTTTTATAGACTTGCCCAAATTGTGGTGCTTGCAAGTCTGGTACTTCGAGAATAGACAAACACCAACACACACACATACACACACCCCTTGCAATGCTTCTTATAATTCAACCAGTGGAGCTCTAACTACAAATGTCAAGGGAAAGGGAAACTTAAGTCATATACAATGAAAGCACCAAAGGAGTGTTATTCTAATTAAAATCTTGTTTCACATTTGGAGAAGGTACTCATGTGACTCTGTTCACTATCATTGAGTAAAAAGTAGTTTCATCAAATTGATGCTGTGTAACCATGGGCATGTATCACTCAGATACCCCTTAGAGAGAATATGCTGACAGCAGGATAGTTGGGTAAGAGCCTCCAGCTGCCACACCTGCAGTATCCACTGCAGCATTCACCCCAAGGCTACACCCTCCCCGAGCTGCTCCCAACCAATGGCTAAACTTGGTGGAGATAATAGACCTGGCCACTTGTACCCAATGAAAGACTCCACTAGTAAGCAAACTTTTCTCTCCATTTGTCTGAATGACTTTCTTTTATCCTCAGTATAGTCAATTTCAGGCTTTTCATACCCAATTCTCCTTCCTACTCCATATACTTTCGCAAACGTAAGAACTGTGTCATGGTCCAATGGCTCTTCTCACCTACTTCTGCTATCTCTCCATTTTATCTCTGAGACATTTCTGCCCAATAAACCTCTTGTACTTTTCACATTGAGTTGCTGTGTGCTTTTGTATGACTCCTTGCTGACACAGATGACAAAAGTTAACAAAATCTTATAAAACCACTCAAAGGTATAAATGTTAAATTCATTGATTTCACCAAAACATGTGTCCTTCCCACTTTCTCTTGCCCCTTTTATTTTTCTGTCACCTCTTCTGTCTCCCTCTTCCAGTTTTTCCCCAGAGCCTGTCTGAACTTTTATCATCACAGATAGGAAAAACAGAATGAAATTTACCATGTCTTTTCTGCCAACACTTATAGGAAATGTACAGACAGCTAAGCAGAAATCAGAAAGCAGAATTATTAATTTCATTATCTGGTTTCAGTGTATATAGCTTATTAATTTGTTTTACTGTGTATAGATTATTCTTTCATTGACACTTGATTAAACTAAGGAAAGGATGAATGTGGTTTGGCTCTGAACTGATTGGGGATGGCAAAGCTAGAAAAGTGAAGAATTTAGCAGCATTGTAATAGAAAAGTAATGACTCCATATTTTGAAATTCTGCCCTAGTCATAGTTTTTTAGGATGATAGAAGTTGTGATATTTAAATCGTATTTCATTTTATTTTAAAAATATATTTAAAATATTTATAGAAAAATTAAAATAAGCACATCTTTCTGAAAGAGCCTGTGATTGAAGGCTCATATGTAAATGTATCCTTCCGGTTCTTTAAAATAAGCATTCAGGCAATGATACATTGTCTTGATGACTGAAAGCTATCACCCCCTTCCCATACTATCACAGTTCCAAAATCTCTTAGAAAGTCGTTGAAAGAGGCATTTTCAGAAAATGTAACAGTGTGGAAAGATCTATTCGAAATGTAAACAGAAACTATTTTAGCCAGACATTTATACTGCATGTGCTTAACAAAAGCATGGATGTAGATTAACTCTCGTTCTGACAAGGATTAAGTCCATATTTAGACAGAGTTAGCAAATCAAACTTTTACAAAGTGATAGATGCTGTAGGTGAGGAGGAGGTGCAGAATCTATAACATCATAAACTCAGATAAACCTCCAGGTGCGTGACACTATGTACCAACATTTTTCATAATTAAATTAGAATTCAACTTAATTATTTCCTAAAACAAACATTTTATTTAGTTGTCAAATTATTATTGCTGGTAAACCTAAAGACGCAGTATTCGTGGTGTTGTAGTAGAGACAGTAGTTTATTTACTACCTTAATTTCTCTGAATAATTCATAGTGATCTTTTACCACAACTGGTTTTATAACTTATTTAAATTACTTTAACATTAGAATATGAATGAGAGCAATTCTTCACATGTTTATTTCAAGGACATTGAAGTTAAAGATGTAACAGAAATAACATCTTAATCACTTCTATTTGGAAAAATCAAAATAAAAATGATACATATATATTAATTTGTAGGAGTTTTAAATTTAACACTTTAAATCTTACAAATATTTTATTTGAAATAAGTAAGAGCATGTGGATGTATTTAACAATAAAATTATTTTGAAAAACTGAGTGTATTATAAAACAGAACTGTGAAATTTTTGCCTAGATAAAAAAACTAAAACATGGCTCTAAATTTTGCTTCTATTTATACTGTACATCAATGTATTCAAATTTCAGCATAAAACATCTAATATACATATGTATGTATATAGATTTAAATTATTGGCCAGGGACGGTGGCTCATGCATGTAATCCCAGCACTTTGGGAGGCCAAGGTGGGTGGATCACCTGAGCTCAGGAGTTCAAGACCAGCCTGAATAACATGACAAAACCTGGTCTCAATTAAAAAAAAAATCTATATAGACAGATATATAATCAATTATATAGATATGTCTATATATTCATATATAAAGAAGTATATATGAATATAAAAACTGTGTATAAGCATTGATCCACAAATTACACTTTTAAAATCTATTATATTTACCGTAGTATCTACAATTATGTCATAATTTACAATTATGAATTCGAAATAATTTTGAAAACCCACCAACAGAAGAATAAAACATGTTGTATGAATGTTTTCAAATATTTGCACCCCTTCTAAATAATAAAGTAGATAATTTTGCAAGGCGTTTGTTATTAAATGGAAAAAAAGAGAACAGCAAGCTGCAGAGGCAATGAGGCATTTCAATTGAGATTATAGGCTCTGGAATTAGATTAACTGAGCTTGAATACTGATTTTGCCACTCGCTAGCTGTCTTAAGGAAACATTTCATAAGCGCTTTGTGGATTGGTTTCCTCATTTTTAAAATGAGAGTCAAAATAGTACTTACCTCTTATGGCCATTGTAAAGATTAAGTGAGTCATTACGTATAGAACAATTATAACAGCATAGATACGAAGTCAGCATTAAATTCATGCTTATTTATTTACACGGAGTGGACTGTTTTATGTTAAAATGCAAAAAATATCACCATGCAAAACTACTTATTTTATATCAACATAGATATGTATTGCAAACATGCAGCAAAATGCCTATGAACATTCATGCCACACTGATGCCAGTGTGTAACTTTTACCATTAAAGACGAGACTGCTTGAATGTTTTACACAGAAAATAAATTTCATACATGATTTTTGTGATTACATTTTAAATACTTTGATACTTATGTTAAATGTAATACTATGCAACTGTGAAAAAGAATAGTATAGATTACATTCATTGAGTTATTGATATGAAAAAGTTCATGCACATATATAATTATGAAAACAAGCAAATGGAAAGAGAGCATTAATTGTATCAATATGAATTCAATCATGTAAAAGTATGTGGTTGTATTTGGGTATGTCATGTTAATGTTAACAGTTAAACTGGTTAGGTGATTTTGACTTATGTATATATATAATTATACACATATTCATATTTTTAGAATCATTTTAGAGTTAACTTTTTTTAAGAAAACACTGTAATGTTGACTTTATTGTGAAATAAAGTAACAATGAGCCTAGTTAATCATGCAGCATCCTGCATTCAAAGCATATATGCTGAGAGCACAGCCAAGGGCCATTGATGAATGGAATAAATTACAAAGATATGAAGATACTTACCCACCACACACCTGGAGTGCAGAGAATTTGCAAGCATCCAAATCATTGCCGCTTACTATTCGAGCCTTAAATGAAGAATGAGAGAAAAACAAAACAAACAGGCTTTTAGCATACTACAGTTTTATGTACATGAAATCGGGACACAGGTCAACTGCACTACACACGTAACACCTAGTATGACAGATGCTAAGCAGGGTCAGCTCCAAGTCAAAGCTGCTATGTTTTTATGAGTACACGTTTTGAAATTAGCTGTCAGCATTTAAACAAATGCACTGGCAGAGTCCAGGAAAATATGTCATATTCCAAATGCTGTTTGCCCTTAAAACTTGATATGTGCAATAAAGATCATGAATCAGTCAGAAAGGTCATGTTTAGCCAGACTGAAGAAAAGATGCTGTGTTTGACCGTAGCAGACCCCTAGGTTGGCAAGTATAGCTAAGGTAAGCGCAACTGGCAAGGTGTGACCTCTCCATAAATGCAACATTATCAGGGGCACACTTAAAGGACAACCAAATAATGGAAAGCTGGGATAACATGCACATTTCAAAACTAAAACAGAGGAATCAAACAGGTCTAATATGTCACAAACAAACATGTACAAAAGACAAAATCCCTCAGGAGGGAAGAATAAGTATGATTTAAAACCTTTTCATCCACAGAACTGCTATCTGAAAGAGAATCAGGAAAAGAAGGGATAAATGTTAGATGGAGTACTTTTCAAGAAATCGTTCAAACACATACATGAACAGAGTGTTAATATGTTACATTGTTTAAAATTATAAACAAACAGTTTCAAGGTTGAGCACCAAGGGAACAAAGATAGTGGGTTCTCATAATTTAAAGAGCGGGGAAATGTAATAGAATGCTTGAAAAGTATAAAAATGATTACAGGATTTAATGAAAGACAATGTGTCATATTAAGAAAAGAACACAATTGAAGAATCAGAAGTCCTGGGCTCCAGCTGAAGCTCTGCCACTTACTAGACACATTGGGTAAGCTACCAAACTCTTTGGAGTCAACAGCCTAGATCCAACTCTGAAATACGATCACCAATACTTTGACTAATTGACTTGCAACATTATTGATAGAATCAATTGAGATCAATATTTGGGAAAGTAAACCTCAGATGACTATATAGATTAAAGTTGTTTTATTAAGAGATTATTTATTTATGGCTTCTCATCTCATAGAGTTTACGAGCTAAAAGATTAAGTTGAGTCCATCTTACAAATAAGAAAACTGATGCCTAAAGAGGTTAAGTGACTTGATTAAGATCACAAAGCTAGTAAATGGCAGAAGAGAGACACAAATCCAGGGCTCCTGATCTCCCATCTGGTGCTCTTTACATCTAATGTTTCAGATGAGCTGAACAAAACAGTGAAGGGGGCTTGGTCTACAGCCTTCAGATGCAATTTAAGATAAATCACAGGGCCAACATTTTCCAGGTCCAACTGCTCACGGGTCCAAGGAGATGGAGAATGGACTACTGCTTCATCATTTTTTAAACACATGTTTAAATTTGCCTGGTCATAGGATATAGTCTATCACTACCTCACATAGTACTATTGCTCTGAAACTCATTAATTCATCTTTGCTTATTAGCATAAAACTGGAGAAACTTCTCTATGGATACAAGTTGGCAAAATGCTAGAGTTGGAGTGACCCTGGAGTTTATTTAGTTCAAACTCCTTCTTTATATAAATGAGCACTGGAAAGATTAAAATTTGTCCAAGGTCATGTAGCTCAATGATGACCCTTACTGATGAAAATCTGAAATGCATTACTTTTCTTGACTCATTAAGTATAGACTGCTTAACTATCATAAGTAAATATTTTGGTGCAGATTTTACAGTATCTCAGGGTTGTATCTTCAAATGCAAAATAGGGTAAAATGTATTGTAAAGTAATAAAAGAGAAATTTATGGCCATAATCATTTTAAAATACTATATAAAATAAAGGAAATACAATTTAGCATTATTGCAGAAGAATAATATACCATATTCAAGAAAATTGTACCCGAAATATTATTTAAAATACTGGAATGACCGGCCAGGCGCGGTGGCTCACGCCTGTAATCCTAACACTTTGGGAGGCTGAGGTGGGCGGATCACGAGGTCAGGAGATGGAGACCATCCTGGCTAACACGGTGACACCCCATCTCTACTAAAAATACAAAAAATTAGCCGGGCGTGGTGGTGGGTGCCTGTAATCCCAGCTCCTCGGGAGGCTGAGGCAGGAGAATGGCATGAACCCGGGAGGCGGAGCTTGCAGTGAGCCGAGATTGGCCACTGCACTCCAGCCTGGGTGACAGAGCGAGACTCCGTCTCAGAAAATAAATAAATAAATACATAAATAAATATAATGGAATGACTAATATGATATATCAACTGGCCAGAAAATACATATCTTAATTTTCATAGGGAGCAAAAGTAATTTGATAAAAAATCAAAACCTTCTAGTCATTCAAAACCTCCTTAAAATAGGATTGTAATGGGTCTCCTTTAATATGTTAAAAAAAAGTCTTACTATTACAGTCAGCAATTTATGTCTGAAATAGTAGCATTTCCATTTTCATTAAAAGCAAACAAAACTGTCCAAAAGCATCATTTTCATTTATTTCTGAAAATTCCGGCCAATATATTAAAACTAATGAAAATAAACTATATAAATATTAG
This sequence comes from Theropithecus gelada, assembly GCF_003255815.1. Classification (NCBI taxonomy): domain Eukaryota; kingdom Metazoa; phylum Chordata; class Mammalia; order Primates; family Cercopithecidae; genus Theropithecus; species Theropithecus gelada. The sequence goes on along the minus strand of NC_037674.1, from coordinate 29,418,132 downwards.
AAGCCAAAATAGAAAGTTGTTTTTACAAGAATTATAATTTTATATCTAGTAATCAAAACATACAAAATCACATGGAAAACTATTAAAGAAAAGAGTGAACAGAGTAACTATATAGTCAATCGTAAGCAAAATAATAATGTTATTTCCTATATACTAGCAACTAGTTTGGAAAACAATGAAATAAGATCTGATTTCAAACATGCAATATTTTGAATGAGTACTTTGTATTCATTATCTCCCGTTGATATCTGTCTTCCATCTCAACCGTCCCACTAAATAAAGGTAATCTTAACAAAGTCCTCAATTACTTTCCAGCCATCAAATCTGGTAATATATCGATTCTTTCAATGTTTCATTCATTCATTGAACACATATTTATTGCCAGTGAACCCTTTTTTGTTCACTTTGACTGCTTTCTTGTCTCCCTGCTGTATTCTTCCCTGAAATCTTTCTAAAAAAGATAAAATTATGTCACTCTCCTTCTTAAAACCCACCAATGACACACAGTGCCCTCAAGAAAGAACATAAAATCCATGTGAAATGCAGTCTCATCACTCATTATATCTCATTCACATAGTAAACTTCAGTCACAATTACATTCTTGAAGTTCCGTTTCTGTGCCATGTTCTTTGAAATCTATGTGCCTTTGTATTGCTGTTTCCTCTCTGTGAAACAACTGTTCTCCATCCTCATCGAGTTAACTGCCTGTCATGCCCCAAACTCAGCTGAAGCACAACCCCTCTTCTAGAAACTTGTGACACTTCTCCCTGCTGTCGTCCTGTGTTCAATATTGTGCACTGTGCATTCCTCTTTGCTAATCTTCATCCTTTGCCAGTTTCCTTATCTACAATCCTTTCAGAATTTGAGATCCTTGATGGTAGTCTGTTTTTTAATCTCTTTCTTTTTTTTTTTTAACTTTTACCACATTCCTGAAATATAGAAGATGACCAATAACCATTTCTTAAATATTGGAATGGACAATTTCAATAAGCTACACCACTTCATGGAATATCTAAAAATCTGAATAAAGGAAAATACTATTTCATTTTTCTATATAGTGATGAAGAATTATAATCTAACAGATTTGCAGATTTGACAGTCAAAATCCTAATAGCAGATTGCTGTAACTTGAAATTTTACCAATTTTAAGTGTAACTAGACTAATAAACAAGTAAAAATATCTAAGATTTTGTAAAAGAAGCATTATAAGATAAATCTATAAAAATATTAATAATTTGTAACAGCTAAAACAGTATAGTCCTGGCAAAATAATAGATTAAAAGTGAAACACAAAATATAATTAAGAAACCCTTATACTCAAGAACTTAATGACTAAGAAAACATTTTTTATTAAAGACAAAGAGAAGCACTAGTCAGTAAATGGTGCTTAGACAATAGGTTAAGTATCTATAATATTCATTTGTATCCTCATCTCATACATATGCCACCAAGTTCCACATGCATTAAATATTTAAATATAGAATAATTAAAGGAAGAAAGACAAGTAAAAAGAGAAAGGAATATTTAATAAACCTATTGAATGAGATTTTTAAATTTAGACAATAGATAATTGACAAGATGCAACGATGGTAAATATGCATACAAAGTATCTACTTTACTAAAACAACTAATGATTACAAAATTAACAAAGATTAAAGATATTGATTTTAATAATATTAAAATAATTTCCAAGGCTGTTGAGAATATTATTAATCAAACACTATCATGTGTAGTTGATAAGCATGAAAATTGTAATAATATAAGTTTTTTAAAAACCTTTCAAAACATGTCTATCAATAGGCTGTTTTGACAGGAAAATTCCACTTTTGGAAACTGGTGCTAAGGAAATTATTTTTGTTATGGGTTGAATTGTGTTCCACCTCTCCCAATTTAAATGTTCAAGTCCTAACGTCCAGTACTTCACAATATGGCCTTGTTTAGAAATAGAATCACTGCAGATGGAACTAGTTAAAACAGGTCATAATAGAGTAGGGTGGACTCACAATCCAATACGACTGGTGTTCTTATAAAAAGGGGAAATTTGGGCCAGACATGGTAGCTCACACCTGTAATCCTAGCACTTTGGGAGGGTGAGGCAGGCAGATCATGAGGTCAAGAGTTTGAGACCAGCCTGGCTGACATGGTGAAAACCTGTCCCTACTAAAAATACAAAAATCAGCTGGGCGTAGTGGTGCATGCCTGTAATCCCAGCTATTTGGGAGGCTGAGGCATGAGAATCGCTTGAGCCTGGGAGGCAGAGGTTGCAGTGAAACGAGATTGCGCCACTGTACTCCAGCCTGGTGACAGAGCAAGACTCCGTCTCAAAAAAAAAAAAGGGGGGGGGGAGAAATCTGGAGATAGATGCACACACAATAAAGATTAGTGATGCTTCCACAAGCCAAGCAACTCTCAGAAACTTGGGGAGAGTTCGCAACAGATTCTCCCCTAGTTCCTTCAGAGGGAGTATGGCCCTGCCAACACCTTCATAGTTGACATCCACCTCCAGAACTCTGAGAAAAAATTTCTGCTATTCTAAGTCACTCAATTTTTGATATTATGTTATGGCAACCCTCGCAAACATATAATTTAAATACTAAAAAGTGTTAAGATTGGCACTGTTTCATTATTTACTACAAAAAAATTGGAAAAGCATACATGATTAAATATAGAACTATGGGTTGAAAATTATGTTCTATGACTTCGATGCACTAACCTGTGACCATTAAAATCAATGCATTTAGAGACTAAATAAAAATATAGAAAATGTTTCTGATGTACAAAATAAAAATTAGGAAGTAACATCATGTTTGAGGTTACTTGAGGTTATAAGGTGACTATGTAAAAACAAAAAGTTATATATAGAAAAAGACTTGAAAAGAATATCACCATAATGTTATTAATCTTCAGTAATAGGTTAATATATTCATTCATATTCTCTTAAATTTTCCAAGATTCTGTTATTTAACAATCATATTGCTTAAAATATTTTAAAATGACACAACATTCTACCCCACAGCAACAGAATATGTATTCCTGTAGAATCCATTTTGGAAAAGTCTTCAAGCCACAAAACACATCTTAACAAATTTAAACATTGAAATCATATCAAGTGTCTCTTCTGACCACAATATTGAAAGTAGAAATCAATAACAGGAAGAATTTTAGAACATCCACAAATATGTGGAAATAAAACAACACACTCCTGAAGAACCAATGGGTCAAAGGTGAAATAAATAAATATTTAGAGACAAACGAAAATAGAAACACAATATACCAAAACTTCCGGGATATAGCAAAAGCACTTCTAAGAGGGATACAGTAATAAATAACCACATTTAAAAAAAGGTCTCAAATAAACAACCTAATTTTTTACTTCACGGAACTAGATAAAAAACAAAACAAACTAAGCCCAAAGTCAGCAGAACTAAGGAAATAATAAAGATTACAGAAGGAATAAATGAAATGGAGACTACAATGACAATGGAAAAGATAGATGAAACTAAGAGGGGTTTTTTTTGGAAAATATAAACAAAATTGTCAAACTCTTAGCTAGACTCACAAGGAAAATAAGGGAAATGGATCAAATAAATAAAATTAAAATGGAGGAGCAACATTACAACTGGCAGCACAAAACTACAAAGGATCTTAAGAGACTGCTAAGAATAATTACATGCCATCAAATTGAATAACCTGGAAGAAATGGATAAATTACTACAACACACAACCTACCGATACTGAATCATAAAGAAAGAGAAAATCTGAGCAGACCAATAATGAATAACAATATGGAAGTAGTCATCAATTATCTCTCAGCAAAGAAAATCCCATTACAAGATAGCTTCATTGTGTGCCAAGATTTAACACCAATATTTCTCAAACTCTTCCAAAAAACTGAAGAGGAGATAATACGTACGCCTCATTTTACAGGCCAGCATCACTCACACCAAAGCCAGACAACGATTCTACAAGAAAATTACAGGCCACTATTCCTGATGAACATAGACGCAAAAAGTCTTCAACAAAATGCTAGCAAACCAAATGCAATGGCACAGTAAAAGGATCATACACCATGATCAAATGAAATTTATCCCTGGGATGCAAGGATGTTTCAATGAATGCAAATCAATAAATGTCACACATGGCTGGGTGCAGTGGCTCATGCCTGTAATCAAAACACTTTGGGAGGCCCAAGTGGGCAGATCACTAGAGCCCAGGAGTTCAAGACTAGCCTAGACAAGACTAGCTGGGGCAAGACACCATCTGTACTAAAAATACAAAAATTAGCTAAGCATAATGGTGTACACCTCTACTCCCAGCTACTGGGGAGGCTGAGATGGGAGGACTGATTGAGAATATTGAGGTTGCAGTGAGCCTATTGTGCCACTGCACTCCCAGGTGATAGAGTGAGACCCTGTCTTAAAGTTAAAAAAAAAAGTGATACACCAAAATAAAAGAATGAAGGATGAAAGTTATGTAATGATCTGAATAGATGCAGAAAAAGCTCTTGACAAAATTTAACGTCATTTCATGATAAAAACTCTCAGCAAATTAGGTATAGAGGAAATGTACCGGTATATAATAAAAGCCATATACAATAAGCCCATAGCTAACATCATACTCAACAGTGAAAAGCTGAAAGATTTTCCCCTAAGATCAGAAACAAGACAAGGGCTCCCACTCTCATCACTTCTATCCAGCATAGTACTAGAAGTTCTCACTGGAGAAATAAGGCAAGAAAAAATAAATAAAAGGCTTCCAAATAAAAAAATGAAGAAGTAAATTGTTTCTGTTTACAGTTGACAATATCTAATATATGGAAAACCTTAAAGACTCCACCAAAAAACTTAAAACTAATAAACAAATTTAAAGTGTCATGATAAAAAAATCTATACACTAATATAACAAACTATTTGAAAAAAGAATATTAAAACGGTGGGCAACATGGCAAAACCAGTCTCTACAAACAATAAAAAAAAATTGCATGGCATGGTGGCACATGCATATAGTCCCAGCTACTCAGGAGATTGATTTGGGAGGATCACCTGAGCCTGGGAAGTCAAGGCTGCAGTTAGCAGTGATTACACCACTGCATTCCAGGTTGCTTTGCTGACAGAGTGAGACCCCATCTTAAAGAAGAAATTTTAAAAATTAACATTTACAATATCAAAATGTTAAATACTTAGATATAAATTTAATGAAGAAGGTGAAAGATCTGTACAATGGAAACTATAAGACTACACTGAAAACTATAAGATGTTGATGAAATAATTGAAGAAAACACAAATAAATGGAAAGATGTTCAGTGTGCCTGCCCATGGAAAAACTGATATTCCTAAAATGCTTGCATTTTAAATGACCTACAGATTCAAAGGAATCTCTACCAAAATTCCAATGGCCCTTTTCAAAGGCTTTCAGAGTCAAAGGAATCTCTACCAGAATTCCATAGAATTCTAATGGCTTTTTTTTTTAACAGAAACAGAAAAAAAAAATCTAAAATTTATATGGAACCATAAAAAAGCCCCGAATAGCCAAAGCAATCTTGAGAGAAAAGAACGAAGCTGGAGGCATGATTTCAAGCTATATTACAAGGCTATAGTAATCGAAACAATATGGTACCAGAATAAAAATTGACACATAGACAGAAAAGAGCTCAGAAATAAAACCACAGACATATGACAAACTAATATTTGATGAAGGTGCCAAGAATACACAGTGGGGAAAGGACTGTCTCTTCAATAAATGTTATTGGAAAAATCAGATATCCACATATAAGAGAATACAATTGGACCCTTATTTTATACCATATAAATATTAACTTGGAATGGATTCTTAAATGTAGGATGTGAACCTATAAAGTTCCAAGACAAAAGTTTAAGGAAAATTGACCATTGGCAACATATTGGCCATGATAGCAATAATTTCTTTGGATATGACACTGAAAATGCAGGCAACAAAATAAAACATAAACAGGTTTATCAAATTAACAAGCTTATGCACAGCAAAGGAAACAATCGGCAAAATGAAAAGGAAACCTATGAAATGGGAGAAAATATTTGCAAACCATATGTCTGATAAAGGGTCAATATCCAAAATATATAAGAAACTCACAGAACTCGATAGCAAAATTACAAACACCTTGATTAATAGATTGGCGAGGGGTCTAAACAGACATTTTTTCAAAACAGACATTAATGGCTAATAAACATTTTAAAAGGTACTCAATATCATTAACTAGCAGAGAAATGCAAATCAAAACCACAATGAGATATCACCTCACACCTGTTAGAATGGTTATAATTAAAACACAAGAGATAATGTGTTGGTAATGGTGTGGACAAAAAGGAACTCTTGTACATTGATGGTGGAAATATAAATTGGGACAGCCATTAAGTAAAGCAGTATGGAGGTTCCTCAAAAACATAACAATAGAACAACCATAATAATCCAGCAATCTCACTTATAGGCATAAATTTAAATAAAATGAGATTAGCATGTTGAAGAGATATCTGCACTGCCATATTCATTGCAGAATTATTCACCATAGCCAAGGTATTAAAAACAACCTATTTGCCAGCAGACGAAGATAATGTTATGTGTATATATGTGTATATATACACACACACACACACACACATAGATGATTATTCAGCCATTAAAAAGAAAAAAATCTCCTGCCATTCATGACAAGATTGATTAATCTAGAGGACATATACTGGGTGAAATAAGGCAGAAAAAGAAAGACAAGTATTATTTCACTTATAAGTAAAATCTCAAAAAAAAAAAAAAAAAGGCTGAACTCCTAAAAGTGGAGACTAGAACAGTGGTTGCCAGGGCTGGGGGTGTGGAAAATGAGTTTTTGGTCAAAGTGTACAAACTTTTAGTTATAAGATGAATAAATTCTGGGGATCTAATACACAGCATGACAGCTATAGCCCATAATACTGCATTGTTTTCTTGAAATGTGTTAATATAGTACATAAGTGTCCTTACCCCCCCCCACACACACACAACTCAGTATAGTGATGGATATATTAGTTACTTTTATTGTGGTAATAATTTCACAATGCATATGGATATCAAATCATTATGTTTTAACACCTTGAAATATCTAATTTATTTGTCAACTATGCCTTAATAAAACTGGGGAAAGAATAAAATGTAAAATGTATACAATAGGCAAAAATCTTGGCTATTACTCAAGGGGCAGTATAATATATATAAAACATATATACTTATGTAGATAATCGTATATATATATACAGATACTGTCTGTATAGATAGATATAGTAAATACACATACACACACAGTCTTTGTTCACTGATAAATTGCCTTTTATTCTCCATACAGTTGTTCTGCTTAGCAAAATTGTGGTAAAATGTCTGTAATTACATGCTGTGTACTCCCTATAATGCTGCTCCCAATGTTCCTAGTCTTAGAAGGCACATATCATCTCACAACAGGTTCATTTTGCAGCTCAGCAATTTAATGTCGTTAATGCGGGACCACAGTACATCCATCTACTTTAGAGTGAAACCACCCCTATAAATGGGATTAAAGGAAGGTTGCAGTGGCTATACAATTTTAATGTCTTCAAACTCCACAAACAATTTAAAATAAAAAAATTGATAAAATATTTACTCAGCGAACAGCACTATTCTCTTCAACCATGCTGCATGGTGACCTGTAAAACCAAAATTCTCAGTATGTAGAAATATAAATAATATATGTGTGTCTCTTGTGTGAGCATCCCTAAGAAGTAAATCTGAATGTAATCTAAGGAAATATGTCATCTCCCTAACCCTCAGTTTTCCTTCATATATAAGTACAATAAGAATATTTGATCAGCATCTATCTAAACATTGTAGCTCTAAATTCTGTGATATCTTTTGGCATGTGTAGTAAATTGTCACTAAAACAAGGAATGTTTATTCACCAGTTACCACCAAAAATAAATATTCATAATACCTAATGCCTACATTTAAGATTAAGATGGATAAATATAGTCAATTTACAGTCTTCTAAGATAAAAGTAAAAATGTATTTTCTCCCTTGATGTTTTACCTCTATTGTAACACACTTTTTGAAGGAAATTTGAACAGAAGAGATCTCCAAGTTTATATGTAAATTGAGTTCCATCCTATCTGGTTTAGGAATTCCCTTAAACATCTTTGCTCTGAAGTTCTTCAATGATAACACAGTATAAATTTCCCACTGGTGATAATATAATTCGTTATCTTCTTTGGAAATCGTTTGCTCTATTTGTCACCATATTAAAAGAGATATGACTTTGAAACACGTGTAGTATGCCTGAAAGTCATCACATGGGAGCCGAAAACAGTGCAAAGAAAAATCATTAATGAATCAGAGGGTTGCTGAGCTGTCATCAGCCTTCACAGAGTACCTACTGTATGCTAGATAGTCTGCAAATATATCTTTCCTTTTATTGAATTCCTTAAACTGTCTTGTGAATTATTAATAATGAGCACAGGCTTCCAGGTCAGAGGAAGTACCTGTGGATAGTGCATATTTCAGACGTACTTCTGGATGCAACTGGGTGAGGGCTGAGAGATTAATGCTGATTTAACTCATATCTCACATACCATTGATCACTCATTTACGGCCTCAGGGTCATCTAAAAAACCTGAATTTCAATGACAGTTCAATATCATAGGGATGTTAAAGATATGAACAAAGTGATATGGGAGCACAGAGAAGACAGCCCCTCTTCAGCCATGGAGAACATTGTGTTTGGGAATGACTCATCAGGGAGAGGAGTGGGTTTTGTCGATGTGTGAAGGTATTCTTGGCAAAGTAAAAAGGCTTTCAAAAGGCATTGAAGCTTGAAAGCATAGAGCATTAGGGACTGAGATATGGGAGTGCGACAATAAACAATTTCAAGATACGAAAGGAAGGTCAATAGGTTCATAACATAGAAGTCATACATTTTACAGTAATCAGCCCTTATTCATGGGGGGATATGTTCCAAGAACTCCAGTGTATGTCTAAAACCAGGGATAGCACCAAACCCTATACATGCTACATTGTTTAGATCTGATAACTGAGATGACTACTGAGTGCCTAACTATGGATAGCGTATACAGCATGAATATGCTAAAGAAAGGGATAGCTTACGTCCTGGGCAGGACAAAGCAGAATGCATAAAATTTCACTACCTATCTCAGAAGGAATACAACTTAAAATTTACTCATCATTAACTTCTGGAATTTTCCACTGAATATTTTTGGACCACTGTTGACCATGGGTGACTAAAACCATGGAAAGGTAATAATAGATCAGGGAGACTACTGTATTAAGGAATATAAATTATATCTTAATTGCAATGTGGGATCACACAATGTTTTCAAGCATGAGAATGACATATAGCACGATCAAAATTTTATTTTCCGTTTTTAAAAATCCACTCTAGTCTGCCAGACAATAAAGCAAAATAAGATATCATATGGAAGGTTTCTTCCCTCTGGTCCACATATACCAAAATTCCATACAGACACACAAATACTAGGTAACATGATTCATTAAACTTTAAAATATATCTAAGCTTAAAATCAAACATAATCTCCCAATCCTTACAAATGAAGAAGCAACTCAAAACTAATCTTGAGTGGAGTAAAAATCAAAATTGCTCACAGGAATATTGAAACATTTCATTCGTTGATACATTTCCCATCCCCCAAGTGCCCCTAAGCTCTAGGCATTGTGCTAGGGATAGGGGATGCAACAGTTGAAAACCAAGATAAATAACACCATCGGTCATGCAACTTTTACAGTAGAGGTAAACCCAGGTGCAATAGAATCTGTATACAAGAAAAGCTATAACTTTCTAAAACTACATGAATAAAACCAGAAAGAATATTATTAAAAACACTAATAAAATATAAAAGCGTGAGATAAGAATTATCTATGAAGTGGAGAAACAGAAGGAAACTGTCTTTCCACCTGGGAACATGAATGGAAAACATTTGCTTATGAAAATAGGAATCTTAGGCCTGTGCCAAATTTAGATGTAAGTTCAGAATTCATAGCAAACTGAAATACGTTTATTCTTTTCATGTAAAATACTATTAAAAATTAATTATGTACCTGGCCATGAAGAAGGCTCAACATATTCCATAGAAGTAATATCAGAAAGACCAATCAAATAAGAAATCAACAATGGTGATTAAAATATAACAAAACAAAATACAACATAAACAAAAATAAAAACTACATTTGGAAACTTTTAAGCATGCCTTACTTTATAGGAAAAAAATCATGATGGCAATAAAATATTAATAAAAATTAAAATTAAATGCACTAAAACACATCACATGCATACATATATTTGTGAGATAAATCTAATGTAATAAAAGAAAGATTACAACCTTAAAACTTTGTTTAAAATATAACAAAAAGGTAAAATAGATCAGTTTAAGTGCAACTCAAGAAGCTAAAAACAAAAGCCACAGTATAAACTCAAGGCAAAAAAAAACAGTACAAAAAAACAGAAATAATAATGTGAACTTATGATATGGAAAAATCGGTATAAATAAAGACTTTCTTAAGCTTTAATGGAAGTATAAATCTTAGGCAGCACTGATTAATAGAATGTACATATAAATAATATTATTATGTAAAGGGATATAATTAAAGGTACAGTAAAGATTTTGAAAAGTTCTGGGAGAGTGAAATACACATCTTTATGCCAATTAATGCTCAAACTTAAGGAAATGAGTAATTGTCTAAAATTATCAAAATAAAAATTTTCTTAAAAATATAAATTACCAAAATTTACTCAAAAATAATAGAACTAAATACAATATCAATTATTAAAGAAATTGAATCAGTAGAAAATTCTCCCTATGAAAGAATATCTAACATTTTAAATTATTAGATAAATTTTAACAAATATTTATAAAATGGGTAACTTCAAAGTAGTATAAATTTGACTATAGAAGTAGGATACAGAAGGATATGCACCTAATTAATTTTCTAATGCTAGTATAAGCTTGACACTGAAGTCAGAAAAGAAAGTACATGGTAAGATGACATACCAGTATCATGGATGAGTAAAATCCCAAAGAACATTTTGCAGTTAATCCAGTAGTGTGGATGTATGTACGTATGTACGTATCTGGCCAAGCTGTATTCACCCTGTGATAAAACTGTGCTTTAACAATGTAAAATTCATGAGTGGAACTTCCGCTTCCAGGAAAAATAGACCTACTCTCCCTATTACTCCCATCAAATGCAACGAACAACTCTGGTCATTATATATAAAATATGATAAACTCTGAAAATTGCAGAAAAGATGGTAGATTAGCTATTGATTTTGGGACTCAAAGCCTGAACTTCCACCCAAAAGAAGCAGTATTGATATGCCCTCTCTTCCTCACTGGAATGGTGTTAGAGGAGGAATGTGGAATCACAGATTGTTTTCAAGTAAGAGAATGACCTAGTTGAGAGGCTTAGTTGAGAGTCAGGACTTTGACCACTTCTCAGTAGTAATGAGGTTACTCCCCTGATAACAGTGATGGGAAGCAGCAATTAGGTACTAATTTCCCTCCCAACTAGGGTTCTGTAAGCAAAGACTCAGTGGGAAGTCTCAACTCCCAGCCATTACCAGCAGTAACATAAAGCCCTTCTCACTTAGGTATCCGTGGGGGCAGACTAAAGAACCTGGACTTCCAACTCGACCTGGTAGAAATGAATCAGAGCTCCCTTTCAATCACTTGAGAAATGTCAAACCGTGCCTGCTAAAACACGAGATTTTAATAAGATCTAAAGTCTTAAACATAACACCCCAAGTGTTCAGGTTTCCAGCAAAAATTACTTGTCATAGCAAGAACCAGGGAGATATCAAAGGAAATGAGGAAAGACAATCAACAGATGCATATGTGAAGACACAGATGTTAGGATGACAAGACAAGGATTCTAATGCCACTGAAACAAAATATTTTAAAACAATTCTAAATATGTCTGAAACAAATGAAAAAAGTTTTGTGAAGAAGTAGAAAGTTACAGCAAATAAATTAAGGATATAAAAATAAATATTCATATGATATTAATTCTTCCAATCTGTGAGCATAGAATGTTTTTCCATTTATTTGTGTTGTCTCTGATTTATTCAGCAGTGTTTTGTAGTTCTTGTAGAAATCTTTCACCTCCTTCATTAGCTGTATTTATGGGTATTTTATTTTCTTTGTGGCTATTGTGAATGGGATTATGTTCTTGATTTCACTCTCAACCTGGACCTTGTTGGTAGATAGGAATGCTGCTGACATTTGTACTGATTTTGTATCCTGAGACTTTATTAAAGTGCCACATTTTTCTTTATCTAGTCTATCACTGATGGGCATTTGGGATGGTTCCAAGTCTTTGGTATTGTGAAGCGTGCCGCGATAAACATAGCAAGAACCAGTAATGGGATTGCTGGGTCAAATGGTATTTCTGCTTCTAGATCCTTGAGGAATCACCACACTGTCTTCCACAATGGTTGATCTAATTTACCCTCCCACCAACAGTGTAAAAGTGCTCCTATTTCTCTACACCTCTCCAGCGTCTATTGTTTCCTGACTTTTTAATGATCGCTATTCTAACTGTCATGAGATGGTATCTAATTGTGGTTTTGATTTACATTTCTCTAATGACCAGTGATGATGAGCTTTTTTTTCATATATTTATTGGCCACATAAATGTCTTCTTTTGACAATTATCTGTTCGTATCCTTCGCCCACTCCTTGATGGGGTTGATTTTTTCTTGTAAATTTGTTTAAGTTCTTTGTAGATTCTGGATATTAGCTCTTTGTCAGATAGATAGATTGCAAAAATTTTCTCCCATTCTGTAGGTTGCCTGTTCACTCTGATGATAGTTTCTTTTGCTGTGCAGAAGCTCTTTAGTTTAATTAGATCCCATTTGTCAATTTTGGCTTTTGTTGCCGTTGCTTTTGGTGTTTTACTCATGAAGTCTTTGCCTATGCCTATGTCCTGAATAGTATTACCTAGATTTTCTTCTAGGATTTTTATGGTTTTAGGTCTTAGGTTTAAGTCTTTAATCCATCTTGAGTTAATTTCATCAGTGTAGTATGAGAGTTTAAGCCTCAAACAATATTTGTGGATTTGTTTGTTTTCCCTTTGTGTCAGCTTTTGCTTTATCTATCTTGCAGCTTTTTATTTGGTGCATATTCATTTTTATTGCAATGTCTCCTAAGTATATTGGCCTCTGTATTATTATATAGTGTGCTTCTGTTAGTTTTCTTTGCTTTGAAGTCTACTTTATCTACTGTTAAAGTAGCTACTGTTGCTTTATCAGATTAATGTTTGTATGGCCTTTTTCCATGCCTTACATTCAAACTCCCAATGGCATTATATTTGGATTAAGTTCCTTATGGACAGCATACAGTTGAGGCATGTTTTTTAACCTCATTTTATTTTGCTGTATCTTTTATTTGGTGCATTTACACTATTTAATGTAATTATTGATATGTTCAAGCTTAAGTTTATCATTTTTTGTTGTTGTCTGCTCTCTCTTATTTTAATTTCTGTATTTTTTTTCTTGCATTGCTTTAGATTACCTGAACATTTTTTAGTTTCTGAGTATATTTCTTTGTATTGCTTTTCTAGAGGTTACTGTATGTATTGTATTATGTGTAAGTTTTCTTTTGCTTAAAAATTACCACACACATTCATGATATTGGCAGTTTGAAAGTAAACCATGGAAAAAGACCATACAAACATTAATCTGATAAAGCAATAGTATCTGTGCTAATATTAGATAAAGCAGACTTGAAAGCAAAGAAAACTAACAGAAAGGAACATTATGTAATGATATAGAGGTCAATCTACTTAGAAGACATAGCTATCAAAATGAATATGCACCAAATAAAAAGCTGCAAAATAGATGAAGCAAAATCTGATACCAAGGAAAAATAAATCCACAAACATTGTTTGAGACTTAAACTCCCCTACTACACTGATGAAATTATTCAAAGAATATTTAATAGATGAAGAGATATACCATGTTTGTGAACTGGAAAAGTTACCATAGCAAGATATAAATAATCCCCAAATTTATACAAAGGCTTAACACAATTCTTACCAAAACCTAGTATTATTATTATTATTATTATTATTATTGTTTGAAATGGAGTCTCACATTGTTGCCCTGGCTGGAGTGCAGTGGCGCAATCTTGGCTCACTGCAACCTCCGCCTCCCAGATTCAAGTGATTCTCCTGCCTCAGCCTCCTGAGTAGCTGGGATTGCAGGCACCTACCACCATGCCTGGCTAATTTTTTGTATTTTTAGTAGAGACAGGGTTTCACTATGTTGACCAGGCTGGTCTCAAATGCCTGACCTCATGATCCACCTGCCTCAGCCTCCCAAAGTGCTGGAATTACAGATGTGAGACAATGTGCCTGGCCCTAGGATTATTTTTACAGTTAAGGACAAGAGTTCTCTAAAATTTATATGGAAAGATAAGGGAACTAGAGTAGCTAAAAACAATCCCGACAGAAAGAATAAAATGGGAGGAATTATTCAGTTAAGATTATTTTATATTTATAGCAACCAAGACTGTGTGGTATTGGTAGATGGAATGGCATTTAGGTTTATGAAATAGAATAAAGAGCCCAGAAAAAGACTCACACATTTCTAGTCAACTGATTTTATTTTTGGCAAAGATTCAAAAGCAATTCAATAGAAGATAAACTTTTCAACAACTGGTGCTTGAGCAACTGGATATTCATAGGAAAAAATAAAAATAAATTTAAAAAGAGGAGCCTTTACCTAAACTTCACATCTTTTACAAAATTATCTCAAAATGGACCATAGATTTAAATGTAAAATATAAAAATATAAAACTCTTAGTTAACTTAGGAGAAAATTTCTTAATAATGATACCAATGGCATAATATGAAAAGAATCAATAATTTGGACTTTAACATTTTAAAAATTTAACATTTTAAAAATTGTTCTTAGAAAGACCTTGTTAGGAGGACACAAAGACAAGCTATGAACTGGAAGAAAAAAATTGTAAATCACAAATCCACCAAAGGACTAGTATCTGTAATATATAAAGAACACTCTCAAAATTCAACAGAAAAACAACTAGTATGGAAATTGGCAAAAGACATATGGATGACAAGCATATGAAAGGATAATCAACATTAGTAGCTATTTAGAAAATGCAAATAAAAACCATAATGAAATGTCTCTACACACTTAATAGAATAAAACAAAAAGCAGTGACAATACCAAATGGTGGAGAGGATGCAGTGAAACTGGGTCTTGTGTACGATGTCATAAAGCTAAACACATACTCACAATTCAACTAGCTATTACACATTTAGGCATATATCCTAGAGAAATGAAAATATATCTATACCAAAATCTACACATGATTAATCATAGCAGCTTTTTTTTAATAGCCAAAGACTGGAAACATCCAAAATGTTCATTAACAGATGAATAGTTAAACAAACTGTGGTATATCCATGTCATAGGACACTAGTCAGCAGTAAAATTAAAGGAACTATTGATACATGCAACAATTTGGATAGATCTCAGGGCATTATGCTAAATGAAAAAAGCCAGTCTTCAAAGGTCAGAAGTTATAATTCCATTTATATAATAGTCACAGAATGACAAAATGATAAAGATAAAAAACAGATTAGCAGTTACCAAGAGTTATGAATGGTTAAGGAAGGGGAATAGTGAGAGTGATTATAAAGAGACAGAACCAGGGAGAGAGTTTTGTGGCTAAGGAATAGGTCTGTAGTTTGATTGCAATGGTGCTTATCAGATTTACACATGTGATAAAACAACATAGAACTATACTTGCACATTATACCAAAGCCAAATTCCTGTTTTTGATATTGTACTCTACATACGTGAGATGTAACTGCTGGGAGAAACTGGTGAAGGATACCTGTCACCGCTTTACTATCTCTATAACTTCCTGTGAATCTGTAATTTTTTCAAATAAGCAATTTTAAAAATCAGTGTTAAAAGAAAAATAAATTACTTTGATTTATTACTTTTGAATTTGATTTAATCAAGATTTAAAGTTCTACTCTTTGCAAGCACCTTCAAGGAAATGAAATACTAAGAAAACATACTAAGAAATATACTAAGAAAAAATACATACGAAAATAATTTATATTATCCATATCATTTATATATCCATATAAATGTATATATGGGTATATATAAACACACATAGATATTCATTACATCTATCTCTAGTTGTATGTAGAATACTATATTAAGATAACAAACCAATTTACAAGTGGACAAAAGAGTTGAATGAGGACTGTACCAGAGAATATATGAATAGCGAAAAATACACATAAAGATACTCAATATCATTAGTCTTGGGGTAATGAAACTTGAAACCATAAGACACCATGACACATACTTTACAATAGCTGCAATTAAAAAGACTGACAATAATAAGTGTTGATAAGATGTGAAGCAACACAAACTCTGTTACACTTTAGGGAAGAATGTAAAAAACTACAATCACTTTAGAAACAGGGTAGCTATTACTTAAAAATTTAAACATACATTTGCCATATAACCAAGGTATTCTACTACTAGAAAGAAAAATTAAAATACATGTTCACATGAATACTTAAATGCAAAATTTCATAGCAGCTTTATTAATAATAACCAAAGACTAGAAATAACACAAATGCCAATCAAAAGATGAATGTATAAACAAATTTTGCTCTATCCAAACAACAAGAAATATATTGCTGATACACATACAAACATGGATATATCTCAATACTATTGTACTAACTGAAAGAAGCTAAATGCAAAATTCTGCATACTGTATTATTCCATTATTTGAAATTCAAGATCAAGCAAAACTTGATCTTGATGAAAATCAGATCAGCAGTTGCCTTCATAGCAAAGATAACTGACTACAAGGGGGCATGAGAGAACATTTTGTGGTGGTTAATTTTTTTTCCTATCTTGATTGTGAAGTTGGCTACATGCGTTCATACAGTAGCCAAAAATGTATCAAACTGCACACATACAATGGATGCATTGTACATAGAGAGAGATTACACCTCAAAGAAGTTAATTTTAAAAATCTATCAGTACAATTCACCATGTTAAAGGATTGAAAAAAAAGAGAAACCTAAAATTACCTCATTATATACAGTAAACTATTTTTAATAAAATTAAACATTTATTCACGACTACCAAAAACTAACTAAAGAACCAAAACAAAGCACAAGCATTTTAAGAAGCTAAAAAAATCTCCAGAAATTTCCTTGATCTGGTGAAATATATTTATTAAAAACATGGCACACCATTTAGAAATTATTAAGTGTAAGATCAGAAATCAGACACATAGGACTGTTATCATTTCTACAATTTAACAAAGTGCTCCAAAGCCCTAATTAATGAAATAAGAAAAAAATAATATAACAAGATTGGAACAAAATCATAATTTACAGACTGGCTGCAATATTAGCAAATATTACTGGCTACATTAAAAAGTCCAAAGGAACCTATAGACAGGCTATTAAAATCAATAAGAACACTTGTTAAGGTCACTCCATATAAGATCAACGTAAAAAACTCAACACTATGCCCATATTATAATGATAAAAAATAGGAAATACAAAAATAAACCATTCACAATAACATAATGATTATATTGTGTCCAGAAGATAAATCTGACAAAACCAGTGCAAGATCTCCACAGAGAAAAATATAAAGCATTTATGAAAGAGATAAAAGAATATATGAATAAACTGACAAAATTTTATAGGTAAAAGATTTACTAAATAAAGACACAGTCTTCTAAAAATTAATGTATAAAGACAATACACTCAGAATCAATAGCACAATAACATTTTTTTCAAAGACTTCCACAAAAATAGCCAAGCAAACACTGAAAAAAAAAAAAAAAGAAGAAAAAGAAGAGCATCATTGCCCTATTAAATATCAAGGGAAATTAAAAAGCTGTGATAATTTAGAAAGTACGATATTGTCATAGAACACATTTAAAAAATAATTATTGCAACCAAACAGAGGGCCCCCAAATACATACACAAAACACACACACACACACACAGGCATACCACAGAAACATTGCGGACTTAGTTCCAGACCACCATAATGAAGCAAATATTACAATGAAGTGAGTCACACACTTTTTTTGGTTTCCTAATTTAATAGCACTATGTCTAAAAAAAAATGTGCATGCCTTAATTAAAATTACTTTATTACTAAAAAATACTAACAATCATCTGAGCCTTCAGCAAACTGCAAACTTTTTGCTGATGAAGATTATTGCCTCATGTTGATGAATGCTGACTGATAAGGGTGGTGGTTGCTGAAGGGTGGGGTGACTGTGGCAATTTATTACAATAAAACAACAGTGAAGCTTGGCACATTCATTGACTCTTCCTTCTGGGAAAGATTTCCCTATACCTTGCTCCCTGTACCCTATACGCGATTTGATAGCATTTTACCCACAGTAGGAATTCTTTCAAAATTAGCGTCCATCCTCTCAAACCCTGCTGCTGCTTTATCAACTAGATTTATATAATAATATTCTAAATCCTTTGTTGTCATTTGTCATTTCAACGATGTTCATAATATCTTCACCAGGAGTAGATGCCATCTTAGAAACCCATTTACTTTGCTTATCCATAAGCAACTCCTCACCCATTGAAGTTTAATCATGAGTTTGCAGCAATTCACTCCCATCTTCAGGCTTCATTTCTAATTCCAGCTCTCTTGTTCATTCTACCACATCTGTGGTTACTTCCTCCACTGAAGTCTTGAACCCCTCAAAGTCATCCATGAGGGTTGGAATCAACTTCTTCCAATTCCTGTTAATGTTGGTATTTCGACCTCCTCCCATGAATCACAAGTGGCTTTAATGACATCTAGAAGGGTGAATCCTTTCCAGAAGATTTTCAACTGACTTTTTCCTAGTTTCATCTGATAAATCACTATTTTTGGCAGCTATAGTCTTACAAAATATATTTCTTAAATAATAAGCCTTGAGAGTCAAAAGTACTCCTTGCTCCATGGGCTGCAGAATGGATGTTGTGTTTGTAGGTGTGAACACATTAATCTCGTTGTACATTTCCATCAGAGCTCTTGAGTGACCAAGTGCATTGAAAATGAGTTGTAACATTTTGAAAGCAATCTTTTTTTTTTTTTTTTTTTCTGAGCAGTAAATTTTAACAGTGGACCTAAAAGTATTCAGTAAACCATGTTGCAAATAAATGTGCTATCATCCAGGTTTGTGGCTCCATTAACAGAGCACAAGTAGAGTCGATTCAGCATAATTCCCAAAGGCTCTAGGATTTTCAGAATGCAAAATAGAGCACTGGCTTCAACTTAGAGTCACCAGCTGCATTAACTCCTTATAAGAGAATAAGCTTATTCTTTGAAGCTTGGAAGCCAGGCATTGACTTCTCTTTTCCAGCTTTCAAAAGTCCTGGTGTCATTTTTGTGCAATAGAAGGCTGTTTTATCTATATTGAAAATCTGTTGTTTAGTGTAATCACCTTCATCAATTATCTTAACTAGATCTTCTGGATAACTTGCAGCAGCTTCTGCGTAAGCACTTGTTTCTCTGCTTTGCCTTGTACTTTTATGTTACGGAGACAACTTATTTCCTTAAACTCCATGAAGCGAACTCTTCCAACATCAGACTTTTCTTCTGTGGCTTCCTTACTCCTCATGCTTCACAGAATTGTGGAGCCTTAGGGCCTTGCTCTGAATTAGGCTTTGGCTTAAGGAAGAGAATGTTGTGGCTGATTTGATCTATACAGATCACTAAAACTTTCTTTATATTAGCAATAAAGCTGTTTTGCTTTTTTATCATTTGTTTGAAGTAGTACTTACAATTTCATTTAAGAACTTTTCCTTTTACAACTTGGCTAATTGGCACAAGAGGCCTACCTTTCAGCCTTTCTTGACTTTTGACATACCTTCCCCGCTAAGCTTAATCATTTCTAGTTTTCAACTTAAAGTGAGAGATGTGTGACTCTTAAGTTCAGTTAAACACTTAAAGGCCACTGTAGGGTTATTAATTGGCCTAATTTCAATATTGTTGTGTCTGCAGAAATCAGGATGCCAAAAAAGAGAAAAAGAGAAGGAATGGTGTATATGTGGAATAGTCAGAACACACACAACATTTCTTTAAGTTCACCATTATAAATGGGCACAGTATGTGGTGTTCCAAAACAACTACAATAGTAATATCAAAGATCACTGATCACAGATCACTACAATACACATAATAATCATAAAAAATTAAAATATTTCAAGAATTACCAAATGTGATACAGAGACATGAAGTGAGACTGTTCTTGAAAAAATGTTACCTAAACACTTGCTCAATGCAGGGTTGCCACAGACCTTCGATTTGTAAAAAACTCAATATCTTTCAGCTTTCCTTTACTGGGTAGTAAGATAGAAGCTATAACAAAAATTCTCCCATCAAAGAAAAGCCCAGGACCTGATGCCTTCACCATTGAATTCTACTAAACATTTAAGAACTACTAACAGTAATTCTACTCAAATTCTTTTAAAAAACAAACAACAACAACAACAACAAAAAACTGGAGAGGAGGGAATACTTTCAAACTCATTCACCATGATCAAGTGGGATTTATTCCTAGGATGCAAGCATGGTTCAAGATATTCACATCAATCTATGTGATACATCACATTAACAGAACCCAAAAAGAAAACAAAAAACAAAAACTGTAAGATCATTTCAATAGATGCTGAAAAAGCATTTGATAAAATTTAAGGTCCCTTCATGATAAAAACCCCAATAAACAGAGTATAGAAGAAACATACCTCAAAATAATAAAGGCCATAAATGACAAACACATAGCTAACATACTGAACAGGGAAAAATTAAAAGCCTTTCCTCAAAAATCTAGAATAATATCGCTTCTCGGCCTTTTGGCTAAGATCAAGTGTAGTAAAAATCTAGAATAAGACAATGATGCCCACTTTTACCACTTTTATCCAATATAATACTGGAAGTCCTCGCCAGAGTAAGTAGGGCAGAAAAACAGATAAAGGACATTCAAACTGGAAGGGAATGAGTTGAATTATCCTTATTCACAAATGACATGACATTATATTAGAAAAAACTAGACTCCACCAAAAAATTATAAGAAGCGATAAACAAATTCAGTATAGTTCCTGGTTAGAAAATCAACATACAAAAATCAGTAGCATTTGTATATATCAACAGCAAACAATCTGAATAAAAAATCAAGAAAGCAATTCGATTAAAATAGCTACAAGAAGAAAATACTTAGGGCTCAATTTAACCAAAGAAGTAAAATATCTATACAAGAAAAACCATAAAACACTGATGAAAAAAAATTGAAGAGGACACAAGAAAGTGGCTATTCCATGTTCATGAATTAGACGAAGTAACATTGTTAAAATGAACATAGTACCCAAAGAAATCCATGGATTAAATGTATTCTCTATGAAAATGCCAATATCATTTTTAACAAAAATAGAAAAAACAACTCTAAAATTTATATGGAACCACATAAGAACTCAAATGACCAAAGCAATCTTTTCATTCTGAAAAAAAAGAAAAAGCTGAAGCATCACATTATCTGACTTCAAAATATACTACAAAACTATAGTAACCAAATCAGCATGGTATTGGCATAAAAACAGACACACAGACCAAAGGAACAGAATAGAGAAGCCAGATATAAATCTGCACATTTACGGCCAACTCATTTTCAGCAAAGGTGCCAAGAACATATAATAGGGAAAAGACAGTCTTCTTAATAAATGGTTTGGGGCTACATGTGGTGGTACACATTTGTAACCTCAGCGTAGGTGAATCACTTGAGCTCAGGAGTTTGAGACCAGCCTGGGCAACATGGCAAAATCCCATCTCTACAAAAAAAAAAATACAAAAGAGAGCTGGGCTAGTGGCGTGTGCAGGTAGCCCCAAGTACTCAGGAGGCAGAGGCAGGAGGATCACTTGTGCCCAGAAGTTGAGGCTGCAGTGAGCCAAGATTGTCCCACTGCACTCCAGCTTGGGCAACAGAATAAGACCCTGTCTCTAAATAGAAAGAGAAAAAGTGAGAGAGAGAGATAGAGAAAAAAATAATAGTTCTGAGAAAACTCTATTACCATATGCAGAAGAATGAAACTAGACCTCTGCCTCACATCATATATAAAAATCAAATCAAAATGGATACTTTAAGGTCTGAAATTATAAAACTACTAGAAGATAATATTGGAAAAACACTTGAGAACATCGGACTCGGCAAAGGTTTTTTTGTGTAAGACCTCGAACAGAAAGCAAAAGCAAAAATTAAAAATTTGGGTTACATCAAGGTAAAAAGTCTTGGCACAGCAAAGAAAACAATCAAAAAAGTGAAGAGATATCCCACGGAATGGAAGAAAATATTTGCAAACTATCCATCTGACCAACAATTAATAATCAGAAATATATAAGGAGCTCAAATAACTCAATAACGAAAAAAAAACTAATTGGAAACAAAAATGGGCAAAATATCTGAATAGCCATTTATCAAAATAAGACATAAACGGTATATGAAAAAAAGCTCAGCATCTCTAATCATCAGGGAAATGCATATCAAAACTGTAATGTGATATCATCTCATCCTAATTAAAACAGTTTTTTATCAAAAAGATGAATAATAATGATGCTGGCAAGGATATGGAGAAAGGGGAACGCTCATACACTGCCGACAAGAATGTGAGTTAGTACAGCCACTATGGAAAACTGTATGGAGGTTCCTCAAAAAACTTAACACTACCATATGGTTTAGCAATTCCATTACTAGATATATATCCAAAAGAAAGAAAATCAATATATTAAAGAAATGTCTGCATTCTCATGTTTATTGTAGCACTGTTTACAATAGCCAAGGTGTGGAATCAATCTAAGTCCCCATCAAAGGATGAAAGCATAGAGACAATGTGGCATATACACACAATGGAAAATTATTCAGTCATAAAAATGAATAAAATATTGTTATTTGCAACAACCTGGATGAAACTGGAAGTTATTATATCTACTGAAATATGCTGAGCACAGAAAGACAAATATTGCATGTTCTCACTCATCCATGAGAGCTAAGAAAGTGGACCTCTTGAAGGTAGCCAGTATATTGGTGGTTACCAGAGGCTGAGAAGGCTATGGGGGAAGAGGCTATAAAGACAGGCTAATTAGTGGGTACAAATAGACAGTTAGATAGAAAAAAAAAAGACATATTCAATAGAACAGAAACATGACTATACTTTATGATGATCTTTTATATATTTCAAAATAGCTAGAAGGGGATATTTCAGATGTATGCAGCATAAAGAAAAGACAAATAATTAAGATGATGAATATTCTAATTACACTGGTTTGATATATACACATTAAAGTGCTAGATTACCACACGTACCTTGAAAATATGTACATCTATTAAGTTTCAATTAAAACAATAAAATTCTGGGAAGGGTAGCGGAGAGAAGCGGGCAAGGAGAAAAAAGAATATAAATGTATTTATTACCACTGAACTATATACTTAAAATGATGTGGATGGTAAATTTTATATGTAAATTTTATCTCAATTAAAAAAAAATTTAAATGACTATAAAAGTAACCCAATGAGGTGGCATCTTCTTTGGAAGACTGTCCTTGATACTGTTACTGTCTCCTTCTTCTATGCCTCTATTGCTGCCTTATCAGGTCATCAAAGTCATACCATAATTTATAAATCACATGCCTTTATCTCCTTACAGATTGAAAGTCTTGAGGGAAATCATGTCATTCATCTCAGTATCGCTAGTGTCCTCAGTATTCCCAGGGCTAGGAATGTAGCAATCAATGAATATTTCTGAAAATGAATTCTTTGAATTTCCACATCCTTGAGCAAACTATGATTGATACTGCCTTTTAAGTTTTATCCAAATGAAAGCAGTTAGAACTTTAAAGAAAAAATTAAAATAAAATTATTTTTGAAATATTTAAGATGATGGATATCTCAATTATCCTGATTTCATCTTTACACATTATATGAATAGCAAATTATTACATGTACCCCCAAAAGATGTACATTGATTATGTATCAATTTTAAAAAGAAAAATAAAATGGTACCTATGAAGTGTGAAGCAGAGTAAAGCAAACTGCAATAAAAAAAGATATGCCTGTATATGGGAACTGACTTACTATAAAATAAAGAAACAGCAGCACAAAACCATAGAAAAGGATGCAATTGATAATGTTGGCACAACTGGTTTCCATATGGAAAAAAGAATTTTAAAAATATTAGCTTCCTTTCTCAAAGAATGTACACATATACATTTTGGTACATTAAAACATCAATGTAATCTTCTAAAATTCATTAAAAAATGTAGGAAATATAGAAATATAACAATGAGCTAAACATATCTTAGGACTCTGAAAGCATAAGTCATGAAGGATAAGAATGATCAACTTAAGCACAAGTAAAAATATATAATAAAATTTAAAAATAAAAGAACAGTATATATTTGCAGAACATAGAGCAAATGCAGGATTAGCATCTATAATAAAAGAACTTGAAAAACAATCCAGTAGAAAAGTAGAGAGTGCATTTTAAATTCCAATTCATTAAGTGGAAATCTGAATTTAAAAAAAAGGAAAAGATGCTCAAATCTTCAGCCATGAAGATTGTGCAGTCACTATAGTAGTGATATATTATTTCACAGCCACTGGAATGGGAAATAATTTAAAACCTGAGACTACCACATTCTTATGCATGGAAACATTCATGTAGTGCTGCCAATAATAAAAATTTATACAAAGATTTTGAAGAAATAATAGCAATATCTAATAAGTTTTAAACTGGCTAATCTCTTCGCCCAAAAATTCTGCCTCTAGGTACATGACATAAATTCTTACACATAGGTAGCAGGTTACATGTAAAAATATGCTTACTGCATTATTTGCAGTAGCAAAAAAATATGATCTAGTATAAATGCCTATTAATAGGGAATGGATAAGTTTTGCAATGTTTATATAGTACAGCATGTTAAAATGAATGACTTAGACTGATAGGCATCAATGTGAGTAGTTTTCAAAAACCTAAAATGGAGCAAAAAAAGCAAATTGTAGATCATCTGGTATAGCATTACTTGTATAAAAAATTTAAAATCACTAAGCTCCACTTCTACTGTATTTATGAATAGTAAAATTATGCAACATAACCTGGAAGGATGTGCATTAAATTTTTTATACTGATTGCCCCTAAGGAAGGAAGGAAATAGGCCAAGAGAGTCAAATGAGGAGACTCCAATTTTATCTTTAGTGCTTTATTCTTTTAATTAAAAGTGTCAATGAAAAGAAAATAAAGGTATTCCAGTGGCAGGCTATTGGGATCATAGCGTATCCTTAAGACTGCAGAAAATAATCTATAGAAAGAGGGTGAATAGATTAAGGAGATAACATCATACTTTCTACAAAATTTACATACTAGTGTTTTTGGCAGTGGTTTAGGGATGTAAAAGGATCTCCAAGAGCTGCCAGTCATAGTGTGAGTAAACACTGGTGAGGCAGAGCTGCATGTTCAGGTGGAAGACCCTGAGTAAATGCACAAAGTAAGCTTTTCAGAGGTGTGAGGAAATCTACTAGACTGTTCTACTAGACTAGCTAAAGGTAACCTTTATAGGAGCCACTTCCGGAATCCAAACACAGGTACATTTTTAATTATTACAGCTTATTTTTAAACTATGTACACTTAAAGTCTTTTAATTTTTCAGTTTTTTGAGACAGAGTCTCACTCTGTTGCCCAGGCTGGAGTGCAGTGGTGTGATCTCGGCTCACCGCAACCTCTGCCTTCCGGGTTCAAGCGATTCTCCTGCCTTAGCCTCCCGAGTAGCTGGGACTACAGGTGTGTGCCACCACGCAGGGCTAATGTTTTGTATTTTTAGTATAGACGGGGTTTCACCGTATTAGCCAGGACGATCTCGCTCTTCTGACCTCGTGATCCACCTGCCACGGCCTCTGAAAGTGCTGAGATTATAGCAGTCTTATAATGTTTTCACAAGCAACCTGCAGAACCTAACAGCTTGCCTTGGGTGAATACTCCCTGGAAGACTTCCCTAGACCTCCCCAGCTTCTAATACTCCTTTCTTTCCTACTACAGCTGCAGATACCTGATCTGACTTCCTTCTTTGTTCCAGTTGCCACTCTGATTTCTCTGCTTATATTCTTCTTTAACCAGCTGTTAAAATATGCAGATTTCCCCCACTACTTGTCTTCCTACTATCTCTAAAATAAGCTGTGAGTTTAGTAGATTATGAATACTATTAAGATACAGAGAGGGAATGTAGTAGCTTTCTCTCTCCTTCCCTCCCTCCTTTTCTCTATCTGTCTTTTGTTTAACCAACATTTACTGACAGACTTCATGTGCAATAATCTCTTCTCACAAGGATTTTGCAATTTAAGGGGTAAGGTGTAGGTTGGATGAGTGTGGAGGAGAGTGGAAAAAGAAAACTCACCTAACATGATAAAGAGTAAAATATGACACAATTTATCAAGATGCATTTGCATATCCATTTAACCTGAAAAACACTATTTACTGCATCTACTTGCAACCCTGTTGCTTCATACTCTGGTTTCACCTACTATTATATTCAAGGTAATGTTTGATCAAGGCATAACTGCCTCTCTCAGAAGTATTTTCATTTTAATGTGGACTTTTGGCATGAGGGAAAGCAATGTTTAGGGGTAGTACTGTCCATGGGCTTCAACGTGTAACTTGGGCTGGCTCTGAACAGAGAGGTCCAATTGATATGGGAGTTAAAAAGAAATGATTTAGGCAGATAGTGAGGGTAAGAAAGTCCTCAGTAAGGTTCTGTTGTTATAAAAAGTAGCCCCCAAATTATTTCTTTTCTAACAAAAAGCAGCCTGTAAAACTGAGCTGCAAACATAGATAAGCAAGCTGGAAGCTCGCACAGGTGAAGGCCAGCAGCCGTGACTGCCTGGGAGCTAGGCATGTTCAACATGGCAGTTCCATCTTTCCTTTTATCAACCACACATACAGGAAGGAGCAGGCAACATGGTGCTGGCCAGGTAAAAACCCCATTTGCATAATAAATTCAGGTGGGGTGGCCAGCCCCTTCAGGCACTATGTAAATGTCATGGGGCAATCTTTGGGCCCTATGGAAATCAGACACCACCTTCTCAATCCAGTCTATAAAAACCCATGAACTTCACCATGGGACTGGAAGACCCACTCAGGAGCCTCTCTCTCTCTGCAGTAAAGAGAACTATTCTCTTTTCTCTTTCTTTTGCCTATTAAACCTCGGCTCTTAACCTCACTCCACATATGTCTGTGTCCTTGATTTCCTTGGCATGAGGCAACGAACTTCAGATATTATGCCAGATGAATGAAGTTGCTTCACAATTTGTGAAAGAGGCAATGTTTGGGAATAGTAACTTTCTTCCTTCTGCGAGAAAGTAGAATTTTAACAAGAAAATTTTCACAGGTTCCCTAACTATACCTGTGCCCCTGGTTTCAAGCAGATGGCTTAATATCACACAGTGGCTTGGGTGGATGGTGGTAAAAGTGGTAATGGCTGTTTCCACCATTGTTGCATCCTAGCCTCAACCTCTGTGGCAAACGGGCTCCCATGATTTCTAAAATCAAAGACTTTGCATGTCAACTTTGAAAGACTGATGATTCTTCCCCCACCTTTTGGGGAACAGCAGTATCTCCCTTCATGTCTCACTGTTCACCACCAAACACAGCACTCCTGTCTGCCCCCTTGGACTGGTCCTGTTCACCCTAAACAATTCTTGGGCTTTCCATTTACCCAAATCATGTAATCCTTTGATGAGTGGGACCTCTAATGTCGATTCTCATGAACTATACCAGAGTATAGAGCAAATAACATGGAAACATTCAGCAATCACTTATTGGAATCAAAGTGTCTCAGAACCAAAAGGTCTTGTGGTGATCATATTGCCCATTGATTGTCAAACTGTGTTCTGAGAAGCCCTATGGTTTCCCAGAGAGGTTTCAGGGGAGAGGCAAGGTCTTCACATCTAGGATTCTGCCTCCACCGCATCCAATCGAGTAGAACAGTTACGACATTGTTTGCTTTATAATTGGGATTCCAAATAGGACTTCGTTTACAAAAATAGTTTCTCTCTAAAAAAGGAGGATAAACAATTGAGTTTTGGCATTAAGTTTATTTTTATGAGGAAATGAAAAGTTAAGTAAGTTAAAGTCATTTTCTATCAAGGTCATATATTTCTAGGTTTAAATGATTTGATGTTTACTGAAGAATTCTCAGCATTATGGGAAGCTGTAAAGGAAGACATGAGGGAGCCTTTGATGTCTATCGTCCATCTTATTGTACTACATAAACAGGAGGATGTTTCCCCAAAAGTGAAGTCAGAAATGAAAGAATAATTATGTTTAATTTACCAACATCGCAATTCTGGTATAAAGTCAGGGAAGAAGGAAAATAATTTTCTCTCTCAAATTTTATATTGTGCATTATGCCCTGCTGTAACAGTTGGAAGAATAAGAGTCATCGACTGGTATAAAGCTAACATTTGGATCATTTAACCTCGCTGTAACCCTGGGAACAAGTGTTTCTCATTAAAGGAAGTGCAATGGTGTATGCAAACTTTTGGAAAGCAATTGTTTACTCTTGTCTGCAGTTACAAGAGGAAGGACTAAGTCATCAAGCTTCCATGTCTGCCTCTGTTTGGTGATTTCTAATACGGGTCACTTATGAGGCCAATCAATTCTGTTCAAGGAAGTCACTAAAAAGGGAAATAATTATATTTGGTAAGAAAGCTGATGTGGAAGAAAATTCACAAAAAAAACCAACTTTGACTCTACTCCAGGCTCTGGCTCAATGGTTTGGAAAACTAATAATTAATTTTCTCAGAAAGATGTCAAATAGCTAGAACTATAATGTCCAAATAACATGCAATCCTATTTTTTCTTAATAAGTGGAATCCTCTTTTAATCATTTTCAAACCAACAACCACAAAATGTATTGTTTTATTCCTGTAATATTTTTCCGCAAGTCTTTTCCACATAGAAAGTTATCTCATTTCCAAGGTTATACACTGAAGACAGAACTTGATTTTACATTCAGATCTCATTGACCTAACAAACAGAATGATAATATTTTTCTCTATTGGTATTGCTATATGATATAGAACATTTGAAAAGTACTGTTTGTCTTCTGTGGGACTTCCCAGATTAGGTTAAGAAGTATCTATTAATATATATGTGTGTGTGTGTCTGTGTGTGTCTGTGTGTGTGTGTGTGTGTGTGTGTGTGTGTGTGTGTATTTGAGACAGCATCTCACTCTGTACAGTGGCACAATCTTGACTCACTGCAACCTCTGCCTCCCGGGTTCATGCAATTCTCATGCCTCAGCCTCCTGAGTAGCTAGGATTATAGGCTTGTGCTAACAGGCCCAGCTAATTTTTTTGTATTTTTAGTAGAGACTGGGTTCCACTATATTGGCCAGGCTGGTCTTGAACTCCTGGCTTCAAGTGATCTGTCTGCTTTGGTCTTCCAAAGTGCTGGGATTACAGGCATGAGCCACTGCACCTGGCCAATATTTATACTTTAAACAGAAGGACCTGCAACAATAGCTGGAAAAGATGTTGAAAATAAGCCTCTTCTTCCTTGCTGATGTCCAAGACAGATGGGATAGCCACCAAGCAGAGCGAGTTTCATGGAGAAAAGGTTGTCACAGAGTCTGTCTGAACAGATCATGTTGGGAGAA
Source organism: Theropithecus gelada (assembly GCF_003255815.1). Lineage (NCBI taxonomy): Eukaryota > Metazoa > Chordata > Mammalia > Primates > Cercopithecidae > Theropithecus > Theropithecus gelada. The sequence continues at coordinate 29,388,343 of NC_037674.1, read as the reverse complement.
GGGAGATATCCCCTATAATATCTCCATCCCTACCCCAGCAACTCACAATCCAGTTTCATAATGACCCTACCTCATATTGAGGATTACCATGTGTATAGGGTTTATGAGGTGTGGATTATTCGGAATAAAGTTGTGAAGTAAAATATCAATTGTATTAGAAAATATGGTTTGTAGGCCAGGCACAGTGGTTCACGCCTGTAATCCCAGCACTTTGGGAGGCTGAGGCAGGTGGATCACCTGAAGTCAGGACTTTGAGGCCAGCCTTGCTAACTTGGCAAAACCCCATCTCTACTAAAAATACAAAAATTAGCTGGGCTTGGTGGCGCATGCCTGTAATCTAAGCTACTTGGGAGGCTGAGACAGGAGAATGGCATGAACCTGGGAGGTGGAGGTTGCAGTGAGCCGAGATCATGCCACTGCACTCCAGCCTGGGCAACAGAGCAAGGCTCTGTCAAAAAACAAACAAACAAACAAACAAAAAAATAACGGGGTGGGGGAAGGAAAGGAGGAGGGGAGGGGAGAGGAGAAAGAAAAAAAAAAGAAAGGAAAAGAAAAGAGGAAGGAAAATAAAATACAGTTTGTAAAAAGCTCACTTCTGATAGCAGAGAGGTTGCTAACTATTTTTGTCCTTCAGCTTTGTAAAGCGCTAGTTGGAGGCTAAGACAGCACAGATGAAATACATTTGTGATCCCAAATAGGAAACGTCTGTCATTACAGGAGGTGCGTAATAGAGAGAAAGTGAGTAAACTTTCCCTCTGGGCAGTTAGTGGGTAAAGGGATCCCACTTCAGATTAAAGGACTTGAAGCTTGCACCCATGTTCCAGATTCAGACTCTCACTCCATACATCAGAATTCTGCCAGGCTAAATGTAGAAAAGCAAACCACGCTAATATGGAACAACTACAAGGACTGCTTCCTCCTCTGAGTGCTTCTATCTGAAGAGTTGCCTGAATATGTAGTATCTCCCATATCTCCATAGCAGGTTCCTTTTTATCATCATGAGATCAACCAATGGAGAGAAATTTGGCTTTCTGTATGCCTCCACCTCTTTTTATCTCCCCTACTTTCCAGACAAAGTAATAGGAATGAAGCAACGAAAGTCACATTACAGCTTAGAATAGGACAAGCCTGTTTATTTGATTGTCATTGGTTCTTATCTAGCACTGGATGTAAATCTATGTGCTATGGGAAAAATAAAAGTTAAGAACTTGCTATAATTTGAGACTTGAACTTCAAACCTACTATAATACTATGACTATTTTACAAGGTATTGTTTTTTCTTGGCCTAAATGGTTTATTGAGATGTTTAAAAAGTATTATTTTAGCAAAGGCTGTTCGCAATGGCTTACGCCTGAAATCCCAGCACTTTGGGAGGCCGAGGCGGGCGGATGACGAGATCAGGAGATTGAGACCATCCTGGCGAACATGGTGAAACCCCGTCTCTACTAAAAATACAAAAAAAAATTAGCCAGGCGTGGTGGCGGGCACCTGTAGTCCCAGCTACTCGGGAGGCTAAGGTAGGAGAATGGCATGAACCCCGCAGGCAGAGCTTGCAGTGAGCCGAGATCGCGTCACACTGCACCCCAGCCTGGGTGACAGAGCAAGACTCGGTCTTTAAAAAAAAAAAAAAAAAAAGTATTATTTAGCAAACTACATTTCCATTGAAATAACAGAAAACTATCATCAAACTATTATCTCTAAATACTGTGTACAGATCCAAAAAAGGAAGCATTGATTCCCACGAAACAGAATAAAACCTAGATAATCCTTGTATGTTGTTAGACACTTGAAAACTTTTCTCTCCAAAGTATGTTCTTTTCTCTTTTACAAACTGTGGTCTCAGAGTCACAGAAACCATCACTCTTTTGCCTTTGCTCATACCAGTTTTCAGTAACTTTTAGAATAAAGGACAAAATTTCAATCCTCTCAAGATTCAACTCATATATTTTAACGGAAAATTTCTTTCCAAAGGATGTTTTTACATTTCTTACATAATCCTAGAATAAATATAAAGAGACATTGAGAGATGACCTAATCTATCCTCACACTTCCTCAAAAGTAAACAGCAAAACCACCCTAAAGTAATGGGAATAACGTTATTTAGTACAAAAGCTTGAGAAAGGACTCCACCGTGGGTTACATATCACAATAATAATTCCCTTTAAACTAACAGGTGAGTTCTCATTCTGGATAACCGAAGCAGCATCATTGAAATCCATTTCTTCTCCTGTTCTCAGCTGGGTTCCAAAGTTGAATTAATATCACAAACTTTAAAAACTGCGTTATTTCACTGCCTCTCCGGTAGACTGCAAGCTCCTTGAAAAATGGGAACCAGGTCATCATCTTTATATTAGACTCTACATTCTAACTCAGTGCCTGGCATATCCTTGTGTTTATCAAGCAATGAATCAAAGTACTTCAAGTGCATCAAACACTAAACCAACACACTGGCTTATAGATGCTTTTTAATTATATGCTTACAATGCTTGTTAACATTTGCATGATTATCATTTAAAATACATTTTTTGTTATAGCTGTTTCTTTCCCTTCATACCTAGGTAGCCCTTATTTTTTCAGCTGTATTTAGCTCAATTATTGGTGTATTAAAAATTAAAAATTTAGACAAAGGCTCAGGCATAATTGCAATATGGAATTAAGATTTGAAATAAATAAAATGGTCAAAAATATTAGTCACAATTTTCTTTTAAGGAGTTATAATAATGCATTTGCTAACTTTCTGCTATAGTTCTATACAAAAATATATTTAATTTCAATATGGTCACATGATGCCTACTGTATAATAACCTGTGAAACAAAATAATTTGGATAATGTATGTTTTCAGGAATGTAACTTCACTTTAAAAGTATCTTTCATTCTACACAGCAGGGGAACATACAAGAGGGAGAGTTTCCCTGAGCCAGTATTCTGTCATGTGGCTGTTAGTCTGAAAACTCTGAAACAAGGTAGGCACTTCTTTTCTTCCTTGCATAACTACCAGCTGCTACTGCCACCTTCAATTCAATGTTCACTATTGTCTAGTTGCCATTAATCACATGGGTTGGTTTGATATTTTGGCCAGTTTAAAACTGAGTCATATAGTAGGTAGCTATTAAATGTTTATTTCAGATGAGGGATGCAAGGATAGAATGACTGAGGAAAGAGAAATAAATTTGGTGGGGAAAATGGTAAGAAGAGATGGCACATGGAACAGAAAATGAAGAAATAACTTCATTTAAGGAAAGTATAGGAGATAATTTTTTTCTGCTGAAACTAAAGAAGAACAATAAGGGAACAAGAATGTGTATGAAATGATACTTATATGCTACTGAGCAAACTCACTGTGAGTCATTCTGTGTAACCTCTCAAATCTGAATCACTTTTTAACAGAAAATCGGAAAATATTTTTGCTTGATATGTGTGTGTGTGTGTGTGTGTGTGTGTGTGTGTGTGTGTGTGTGTGTGTGTTAAGATTTAGAGAAGTTTTAGGTGGTCATTGGAGAATTTCAAGTTCTTATTTTAATATTTATTCTCTTCAAGACTTGAACATCAGTAATGATTCATTTTTATAAGAAAGGAAATTATCCACTTTGACAACCCCAAACTGTAGGCTTCAGAGCTTGTTCTACATATATTATTTCCTGTTTCTATAAACATGAGTCTCAGAGGTCTTACAATTCTTTATTTAAAATAAAGGTAGATGCCTCTGAATATGAATTCCTTTATTACTAAAATCTGCTTCGTTAAGGGATCTAGAAAGACTGCTGTACCAATACAGAATTATCAGGGCTCATTACAACTACATCACTGAAGAAGACTCCAGCACACATTGCAGTCACTGTCTTTCAAACTCCGAGAAGAAAGTATCTACCTAGTGACAATTTCCACTCTAGTAAGTTTAAAATAGAACCGAACTGCATCTCTGCCAGTCTTCCTCCTGCATTCCCTTTGTTCGAATGATGGCAATGGCTTCTAGCTAGTCATCGAGTCAAAAGCCACAAAATAATCTTACACTTTTTATCCCACTTGTTTATTCCAATTATTCCATTTACTGTCATATTCAGCTAGTCACGAAATCTGGTTGAAACCACCACTTACATACTCTTCACATTCACATTCTTCTATTCATTCCTACTATTATAGGACATAGTTCAGATTTTCATGATTTCTGCAATAGTCTGTAGTTTTTCTGTCTCTATACTTTCATCACACTGGTAGAAATGTTTTTTTCATGTGTAGTTAAGAGTGTTTACAGCTTTCTATTCCTTATTCACCTGAGACTTTAAAATGCAACGTGGGACTTCTGTTTAAACTTCATGAATTGGCCAAACACATGAATTTCTTCTCCCTGTTGTGACTTTACAAAAAGGATAATAATAAAAATATACAAAAACCTTCAGAATGAAGGAAAGAGAATGGGAAAGGGCCTGATGTGGGCAGTCATTGAATTTATTCTCATCAGAAGAACCCTGACAGGCTCCAGATTGAGATGCAGCAGGTGGCAAGAATTGTGGGACTAGAGAAAGGAGCTGAAAGCAAGAGAATAATTGACCATCTGAAAACATTGCTGAGACCCCCCCCCCAACGTCCTGTTCACCATCATGGGCACTTAGACTGTTACTGCCTCGGGAAGAACACCCAAGGTTTATTCTCATGAGAAATTAAATCTGAAAAGCTGTGGGCCCAGAAACTCCAGGCAAATAGTGAAACTGAGATGAAAATTAAAAAGTTAAATAAAATCCTGTATAAGAACTGTTGAACTCTGAGTTCTCTTGTCCATCCTGCTCCCGGGAACCACAGGAGCAGGTGTATGCCCCTCAGGTAGGAAACCTGGGGCTTTTCCTCTGGACAAAGTGAAGAGCCTTAGAGATGAGATTTCCAGAAAGTGACATTGGCAGCACTTTTAAACAAATGCATACACACCAGCGCAAATTCAGTCTTGCAACCTTAATACCCTAGAGTGTAACTCTCCAGGTACCACAGAGCCCAGCAGAGAACAGAGCACCAGCCATCTTCTCAGGGTCTTATTGTTACAATATGAACCAACAGACAAGGATTACAAAACAAAGAAAGACAAACCACTAATGTGAAAGGTGGATACAATCAAACTGGAAAATCAAAAACCCAGATGAACCACAATCAGCATATGAAACAATGAGGAAGCAGACTTTAAAAAAATGTAAGTATAATACTCTAGAGAAACTAAAAATTATACTGCATCATAACACGCTACTGAAATTTAACTATCAGAAAATAAGAACGCTTGACTATTACAAATCTGATAGCTGAACTATAACTATTAAGTGCTGAGAAAGAGTTCAGAAAATCACTTGAATCAGAATATGAAGAAAAGGGAAGGAAAATAAAACAGATAACAACATTAGAGATCAATCATGAAAATCTTAGTTAAAGGAAATCCAAAGAGAAAGAATCAAGAAATTTGTATGTGGCCGGGGGAAACAGTCTAAGAATGCTTTTTTTAAGTTAGCATAGACAAAAACATTTCCAAACATGAATATTCTCCAAGGGAAAAAAACGAGATGAAAAAGTGGTTCTCCTATTGATTATTTCTCGGAAAGTTACTGACTTCCATGAAAACAAAGAGACAAACCTGAAAAGACATAGAATCCAGGCAAGAGTCTGGGCCACATCTGAGCAAGACTCGATCTCAAAAAAAAAAAAAAAAAAGAATGGGGAGGATAATGAGGAGGAGCAAATAGAATGAACTCCGTTTCTCTCTAACACTTGACCTGAAGTAACTCCACTTTTATCTTGTTTTCTTTGGGAATTATAAATACAATTTTATTTAGTAAAAAAAAAAAAAAAAAAAAAAAGGTTCTTCTGCTTTATGAAGTACAGCTATAAACAATGGAGAAAGGAATAGGAGACTTTGAGAGATGAGAACAAAAGGAAACATCTCTATTGTAAAATAACTCAATATGGCAATAAAAGACAGAGGCAGAGAAATAGCAGCAGAGCAGCAGTAAAAATAGTAATAGCCTATGAATCAAGAAACTTGGATTTTATTCTGTCTCTGTACTACCAGCCAAATAACTAAAAATCAAGAAAAAAAAAGGAACCAAAATAGAAGCAGATTAACAGGTTATCCAGATATTAGAGTTATCCAAGGCAGGCTTTTAAAAAAACTCATCATAAATATATTGAAGGAAATATGTGACAAGATGGAGAATTTCCCCATAAAACAGAAATCTAAATTAAGCAATTCAAATGAAATCTTAGAAATAAAAATTATTAAAAATTTGAAATGGGCTTAACGACAGGTATTGATCTGGATGTTAATTACTTGGTGTACACTTCAGATTCATGCACTTTACAATATGTGTATTATATATTACACCTCAATCAATGTATTTTTAATTCATTCCTTCTGCTTGCGAAAATGGGCTGATGAGTGAGAAGGGGAGTGAGCAACAATGAAATAGGGAGAAGTGCTTACAAAATTCGTGTGGTCGGTCACCAAAAGAGATGACGGCATGGATTAGGTGGCAGTGATGGAGCAGGTAGAAAGAAAGGTTTTGAAATAATGTTAATTGGATTGCTAATGAATTTTCCAGTTTTGACAGCTATTTTTTTGAGATACTGAGTTGGAAAAGTGTATGCAACATCTCTCACATAGGTGATTGGATATAGACATACTAAGCTCAGAGTGGAGATCTGGGCTAAAGATACAAACTAAGTTCTCAGCATAAAAATGCAATTTAAAGAAAAGTGTAAGGTTTAATGAAATCACATAGAGAGTGTACATGGAGAAGAGAAAGGGACCCAGGTCAAAGGCCTGTAATCACCAAAATTTAGAATTTGGATGCAGGAGCTGGAGACACTTCTGAAGAGGAATGGCCCGTGAGGTAGGAGGAAAGCCACATGAATGTGACTTCAAAGAAGTCATGAGTGGAGAATGTGTCAATAGGCAGAGAGTGACCACTCATATCAAATTATGCTGTGAAAATGAGATTTGACTGTGCGGATTTTATGTTTGGCTTTGATGGAAGCATTTCAAGGTATAGGTGGAAAAACTCTAAAAGAAGTGAACTTAAAGGAGAACAAGAAGTGAAGAAGTAGAGACAACAAATAGAGAAAACTCTTGCATTGTGTGAAGGGGAGAAAAGAAATAAGGAACTGGAGGAGTGCAAGGAATTCTTTTTTTTCTTTTTTGAGATAGAATCAGTCTTTTGCCCATGCTGGAGTGTGGTAGCAGGATCTCGGCTCACTGCAACCTCTGCCTCCCAGGTTTAAGTAATTCTCATGCCCTAGCCTCCTGAATAGGTGGGATTACAGGTGCCCACCACCATGCCGGGCTAATTTTTATATTATATATTTCTGGAGACAGGGCTTCACCATGCTGGCCGGACTGATTTCAAACTCCTGACTTCAAGTGATCCTCCCGCATCAGCCTCCCAAAGTGCTGAGATTACAGGCATGAGCCACTGTGCCCAGCCAAGTATTTTTTTTAAATGTGGGATGTATTAAAGCGCACTTCTACTTTACAGGAGAAAATGCTTGAAAAAATTAGAGTGGATGGGTTGCAGTCTAATTTTCAAGCAGATGAAGTGCAAGGGATTTTCTTTCATTTTAATCAAAGGGGGAATATTTGAGTACAGATGCGCTTAGGTTTAGGAATTCAGTGATGATGAGATGATGATGGGCTTCTTCTCTGAATGCTTCTAGTTTCCTTTTACAGTTTGAAAAATTTCATCAGAATGTGAACAAGAATGGCGAGGTGGAAAGGAAAAAAGAAAAGATAATTAAATGACCATCTTGAGGTATTAGGAAGCAAATTTACTGAAGAAATAGAGCAGCGTTACTGGAGAGGGTCACCTTGAGATGCGTGGCCATCTATTTATAGTAAGACCACTTATTGGGGTTCGCTATCTTCCCAAGCAAAGTTCAGTAATATGATTTGGAGCAGAGTCTTGGAGCCAGAGGGAAATTAGATTTAACCCTGACCTGGATTTTTCCATGGGAGAAAGATAGAAAGGGGAGCATTTCATCCAACTCAAATGCTATAGCGTCTTACACTGAACACCCTGGAAAGCTCTGTCGCTCTTAGGCACAGAGAAGCTAGGGATAATCCTGAAGTTGCTATCACTATTGGTTCTACTCTTGACAAAACTGCCCTTTGTCAAGTAAAGAAGCTCATCAAGTGATAGCAACATCTTTGGACATGCTTGATAAAAAAACCAAGGGACTGCTAAGCCTCTGGCAAGTTTTCTCTCAGGAGAATTATTTGGTAGATAAAATACTTAAGGCAACACATTGCAAGCCACAGCATTGACAATCCATGTACTGGCTCTGACTTAAAGAGGCAGTTGTGGTCAGACCTTCCATCCTCACCTATTTCAAACTCAGCCAATCCTCCTTAGCAGTATATTAGAGAATAAAAATGTCCTTTAGAGATTCGCTGATATTTGATGAAGATGGATATCTCCATTAGAAAGCTCATCATTTGCAAGCTATCAAAAAGACAGTTTTTGACTTTCTTGGTCAAAATGTTTAACTGGTAGAATGTTTTAAAGTGTACCTATGGTAAAAAAAAATTCAACAGTATACATTTGTCAGCTGTATTATAACTTAGAAAAACGTAACTTATTATGATACAGACCTGTTTATCTTATGCTGATGTTTCTTTTATAATCTACTGAGAGGAAAAAAAAAAAACACGTGAAGTGAAACAACACGTTTATTCTTAGAAAGAACATGGAGGCATGTGTATAAAAGTGGATTGGGAATGTGGTGCTTCTTACAGTTCCTGGAAGTTGGGAGGAAGGAGAGGAAGCTATGGAGGGCCTGGATGGGGTGGCTCACGCCTGTAATCCCAGCACTTTAGGAGGCCCAGGTGGGCGGATCACCTGGGGTCAGGAGTTTGAGACCAGCCTGGCCAACATGGTGAAACCCCATCTCTACTAAAAATACAAAAATTAGCCACACGTGGTGGCGCATCCCTGTAATCCCAACTGAGATCCCTAGGGAAGCTGACGCAGTGGAATTGCTTGAACCTAACTGGCAGAGGTTGCAGTAAGCCAAGATCATGAGTATGCATTCCAGCCTGGGCAACACAGCAAGACTCCATCTCATAAACAAACAAACAAACAAACAAACAAAAAAACACTACAGAGGGAGTCACCAAAGTGGAGCTTGTGCTTTAGCCTAGCTATCTATCCCCAGAATGGCCTGTCCTGGCCACTCTGTCCAGCTGAGACTACTGAATCTTCTGTGATTTGTTACTAACCTCTGGACTGGCAAAATCATACCTAATTGTATTCTTTTCCAACAGTCAGTGCACATTTAAACTGATAAAGCAAAGAAATGTTCACAGTCATTTCACATACATGAAATGTCTCTTCAAGAGGAAGGCTTACTCTTTTCTAAAAACCCCAGAGTCTATGTGTAAATGAGTGTTGTTCCCATCACAATACTTATTTTACAAGCAAGTTATTCTAACAATGATCTGAATGTTATTTTGACGAATTCCTCTTGGAGATCAATCATCTAAGAATATCAGTCACGTAACTACACACAGTTAACCATTTCAAATCCTTTGTGGACCAAGAGAGATGGACAGGTGAACAAACGGATGAACTACTACTAGATGAATTACAGATAGACCTGAAGTCACAGCTCCTTCTGGATCCACTCCTAGAAGTCACTACAAAGATAATTAAGTTATTTAAACTTCTGTGCCTCTGATATTTTCTGTCTAGAAAATAACTCATTACACTTGGGGCCCAGATTCCATTACAAGTTAAAGGAGGAATAAATGAAAAAGTGCCTGATAGTCATCAAGCTACATAGCATACCAGGCATTGTAATTTTTCAGCACCTCATAATCTCCTTACAAAGAGCTGTCTCAAGTTCTCCATTAAAACACCGAATTCTCTTATACACTGGGGAGAATTGAGTTAGATCCGTATCTCCTGTCAGAAAATACCTGTGAGACAAGTTGTCAAAATGGACAAAGCCAACTAACAAATAGTACATGTGGTAAAATAGATAATAATTTTGAAGGAGAAATGGACACCAAAACAGTTACGCAAAGTAAAACTTGAAAGAAGGAGCAGTGACTATCTTAGACAAGTACATATAGACTGGAGGTCCCATGAATATTTGAAGGACAAAGCAAAGTTAGAGTAGAGCTATAACCACACTACTATGAGAACACTAAATAGGAATGATCAAATTGTCTTTGTTTGAGGCATGTGGAGAAGGGAAAGGCCGCATCCTAACTGAGCCTTTTTGTTAAGCCTCTGACTTCAGAAATTTCCGGAATATACTTCAGAAATATATAGGGATATATTTTTTATTATCGAGAATTGCATTCAAATGGTATAGACAAAAGTTTTTCATTTTAAGCTTAACATCCTCTCTCTCACCTAAAATAGCTATAACTATTAATTTATCATATATCCTTCTGAATATCAAAGACATATTTACATACCTATATATAGAGAGTGAGAGAGAGAAAGAAACAGACAAAACTTTCTTTTTCTTTTTCCCTAGATCTCTCTTACTTTGTGCTTTACTCTGCTGCTGGCCTGGAAGACTAAAGTTAAAGGGGGTAGAAGAGTATAAGACAGGGTTGGAGAGAAAGGCCGGAGCCAGACCATTCTAAATGTCAGGCAGTGGTAAGGAGGTTAGTGTGTATTCTAAGTTGTTTAAATGCAAAAACAGGGAATTGTTATAATCTGACTATTTCTAAAGGGTACTCTGGCAGCTGGGGAGGAGATACTATCAGAATGGGGCATAATCCATATTGAAGAGAGCATGAGAGTTGGAGAATGAGAGACAGTAAATACAGACAACTAGAGAAGTTTTGCTGTGAAGGGGAAAAGAAAATTGGCACTTCTCCAAAGCAAGCTCCAATTTACTATATCCAGCACGTTCCCCTCTTAAAATTCTGCTGACAGTTCTTAAGGCCATAGTTCTTGGTCTATCACAGACTTTTTTTTTTTTTTCCAAATAGAGAAATGAGCAGCATCAAAAGATCATGTGATGAAACGTGAAATCCCTGACCTATCACAACCCAGCCCTCATCTCCGGACCTATGCTTTCTGAACCAGCCAGATTGTAAGCTTCACATCTGAATGAAAGTCTCAAGCCGTCATTCAACAGCAGCAGCTAAGGAGAATCACTCCACACCCCGCCAAGGTGACCCTCTCATCTCATTTCTAAATGAAGTTCAAACTCCAATCCAGCATTCAAGGTTTCCACATTGCCCCCATTATTGCCTTCACATGCTCTATCTTCTAGTTAAATATAGCTAAGGTCTGCACCTTTGTTTACTCTAATCCCTGTACGTAAAATGACCAATTCCTCAATTCCACATGGACATGTGCTGTGTGTCTTTCAAGACTCCAGTCAAATCATTCAGTTTCTGAATCTCCGGCCATAAAATAATATTTCCCCTCTAAAATCTCATGGAACTACTATACTAATCCTTTCTATAAGACCCTAAGTAAGTCTTTTGAGTATGTCTTGAACCTAATAGTGGTCAATACATTTGTTGAATACTACTGTTGTAACAGAGTGTTACAATGGGTTATTTCTTCTGTTTCATCTGAGTACTCTAAGCTAGTGCTTCTCAAAAGTGACTGTGAATATAAGTCACCTGGGCACCAGGTAAAAACGCAGATTCCCATTCAGTAGGTCTGGGATGAGACCTAAGATTCAGCATTTCTTCAAGGTACCAGGTGAGGCTGCTGCTGGTACTTGGACCACACTGAATATCAATCTACTGAATAGGTGCCAACTATTTTCACACTGCAAAGTGGGACTGCAAACATAGAGAAGGTCGCTTAACATTAGTTTAGTGACATGGACATGGAACAGAAAATTCAACTCCAGCTTTTATAAGGTTGGAGGGGCCAAGAAGGAACCTGGAGTTTAGAGGAATTTTGGAGAGAACGCTGTGTAATGATGGCCCTGCTTACCCCACTACAACCCGATCTATGGGAAACAGGAGATGATTTTCCAACCATTAAGCCTAAGGAGAATGTCTTGAAATGGACTGATACAGAGCTCAATTTGTACATCCTAGAGTTTTAGAGGCACGATGCCTGAGAAATCTAAAGGAAAAGAGACTGTAACAGTCTCCCTGCTGGGGTGGACAGTGTTCTGTAGTGAGGTTGCTATGTTGGGAGAGGCTGCATGCCAAGAATTCATTGGACAAATGATGTGCATTATTTTCCATGGAAGAAATGTGGACCATACCCGTTTGAGAATCTGTGTGGGGTTGTCTTAGATGTTGCACAGAAAGGCCACCAGAATGGGTTTGGATACCTCACCAGAAAGATGCTGAAGCTATTAGGATAGGTATCTCAGGGATGAGGGAGAATTGCAGTTAAAAAGTCTTAATCACTTTGTACTTGGCCTTACCAGTGGAGCAGGAGTGAGAGACCCCCTGTGATGACAGGTTTCCCCAACAACCCCAAAGAGAAGGTCTCAGCTATAACACTTGCCAAAACTCAGAGACAGCTGCACAGGTCTTAACTGCGGGAGACAAAGAATTGTAACACAACTTTAATAGATTTTTCCTTATTGTATAGGAGTGAACACTTTAATTGATTAACTGAGACTTTAGTGAAAGTGTTCAAAGGACATTTTTGCTATCTGAGAATAAAAGTCAATGGCATCTGCTCAAGTTGTCATCAAAGATGTTGGGAAGAACAAATTCTAAAAACAATTTTGAAGTAGAAGACAAACAGTTGTTTTAAAGTTCCACCCTTTGAGTCTAGCTTGTTGAAAGACACAATTACATAGTTACCTCAAAGCACAATATAAAATGCACACTCATGAGTACCAGTTAGCCTTAAACTAAGCCCATAATACTGGTTTAGCTTTGAAGGTGGTAGTATTAAAACAGGTCCTCCAAGAAGCAGATATCAAGATGAGACAGAATAGCTGCACAGAGATTTAGTAGGGGCAACATCCATAAGGGAAAATAAGAAGGGAATCAAGAGAGAATGGGAGTGCTGTCAAACCACCATGTAGAATTGACTTTTAACTTGGGTGAAGGACACAGGGAAAGAAAGTTTAGCGGAGCTGTCTTAGACAGCAGTGCAACTCTAGGTGAGGTCAGCAAGGCCTTTGGAGTCCTTAAGCCAAAGTTTATTATCAGGAGCTCCATGTCACCAAGAAACAGGTCTGCATTTGCGTCGCTGCCTCCACTCAGTCATTGATGAGTGTAGCCCGTGGGGAGCCTGTCTTCTTGGAAATGAAGTAAAGGTTTCAATGCACAGCAACTGGTGCTATAAGTCAATTATGCTCCCCACAGTCCAAGCAGTGCATTCTCATAACTGCCACAGGAGTAATACGGATTTTTAATATATTTACTTACTTATTTTTGCCATGTTACCTTGAACTGAGAAGAGACCATCTTGAGGATAAATCATGGCTCATGCTGTCATATTTTCAGGTGTTATAGAATTGCCCTTGGACAGTGTATTTATAAAAAGCTGCATGTCACTTTTCTTCAATGGAATTGAAAAGGTGTTATTGATATGGACATATGCTCAACAGCAAGCAACAGTCACACCAGGTCCAGAACTCACTAAATTATTGTAGAAGAACCCAAATGTGACTTTTCAAGGGCTCTCAGATCATACTAAGTACAGACCATTGCAGCACCCATGTGCATTTGGTAATTATCCACTGACATGAACATCTTAACATAAAAACTCATTTAAAAATAAAAGTTGTTCTCATTAAACTGCTCAAGAGAGCAACATTAATATTCAGTTTGACAAAGATTATAATTCAAGGCCTGGTGTGGTGGCTCACGTCTGTAATCCCAGCACTTTGGGAGGCTGAGGCGGGCGGATCATGAGGTCAGGAGTTCGAGACCACCCTGACTAACACAGTAAAACCCCGTCTGTACTAAAAATACAAAAAATTAGCCAGGCATGGTGGCGGGCACCTGCTGTCCCAGCTACTCGGGAGGCTGAGGCAGAAGAATGGCATGAACCCGGGAGGCAGAGCTTGCAGTGAGCCGAGATCACGCCACTGCAGTCCAGCCTGAGCAACAGAGCGAGATTTTTTCCAAAAAAAAAAAAAAAAAAAAAAAAATTATTATAATTCAGGCTTTTCAATAGTTGTTCATCATCAAATTATACCTTTACATAAAAGCAAAGGACAATTTAAGGAGTGACACTAATGTGCAACAAACACAACTAGTTTAACTGTTTAGCCATACCTACTTAAGTCAATATAAAACGAAACCAAAAAGTTAATTCTGTCAGTTATTTTATCTATGCAATATTGATTATGCAGGTTAAACATATTTGACTGACTCAAGTTTTATTGGGGAACAGCCTTTGATTGTATTTCCAAAATAGACAAGATTGATTTTTTTGTGTGTAATTTACACGTTTTAGCCCCTGTGAACACAGCCTTGGGGATGAATAATAGCAGCATAAATATAAGCTGAAGTAGGACTTATAAGCAAGAATAGATGATAAATAAGGATAGGACCCTAAGGAAACTAGCATCATACGGCATGAATGAGTGGAGGCTAAAGGGGACTGGAACACTTTAATCTTGAAAGCTAAGGGATTCCTTCCAGATTCAAATCATTATTCACCTTTCTCTCAGAGGAAGATATTGTGTCAGGTATATGTCAAATATTTATTATTTAAACAGTAAAAAAATTTCCCCTATCTTTGTCATACCATAAATGAAAATTTAAAAATCAATTTTGGTTGAGGTCACCAATGAGGTAATATCAAAATCCACACTAAAAGACAAATAAGTAATGTCATAGGGAACTATTCTCCCTATATTCCCATTACAACTCACATTTATTTCCATTTATAGTATATTTATAGCTTTTATACTGTATGTTCACTATTTGAATGTCTACCTTCCCCAATGGACTTCTAAACATATTAAAGATATTAAGTATTTCTCTTCAAACTATTTGTATCACTAGCAACTAGGAGTGTTCTTGGGGATTAAGGGGACAGATTTTGTCAGGTTCAGACCTTGGCTCCAACACTAAATGTGTTTCCTTGAGCAACTTAGTAAACCTCTTCATGACATGATTTAAAAGAGGAATTACAACACTTAACCTCAGTGTGTTATGAGAAGAAATGGAATGTAAAGCCTTAATATAAGATATAGTAACCACAAAATATTGTTATTATTGTTATCACTATCATGGTTATGATTTTTTAAAATTACAGCAGATGTCTGTAAAGACTTGGTTAATGAATATGCTTTGTGACCCTATCAGTCCAAAAATAAACTCAAAATTCAAAGATTATGGAAGTTCCCAGTAAAAATAAATCATGTTAAATACTTGACTCCATAATGCTGTACCCTGTCATTTTTGAATTATTTGTTCATATATAATTCTAAACTGTGCAGCCCCATGTAAGGAGCCTTCTGGGATCTCATATCCCACCAGTGAGGCAGGTGGAACACAGTCGAGGCCTCGAAGGGTAGAAATGTGGAGAATAAAATTACAAAGATAGTAACAATCCTCTGCTCTTAAGAGAGAGGCCCCATGTTCAAATGCCTAAGTCTAAGAGGTGTGATAAATCTGAATCCAATACAAGTCAATATTGATATCAAACTTTTGAGTAACTGTTTTCATGTTCTTGAAAAACTACTAAGAAAAGAAATATGGTTGATGCATAATAAGCAAAGTTTGCCGACAATGAGAACACTAAGAATTAAGCAATAAATCTCAACGAGAAAATGCTGCAAGCAGGAATCAAGCCAAATGGAAAATATGAAGTCCCATGCAGCAAAATTCAATAAAATGATTTAAAAAAAAAGTATCAACTGAAAAACTGTAAGAGATAACAAAAAATTTTAGAAAGAAGACTAGTTACAAAATAAATATTCAGACATTGATAGTGGCTTTATATACTAGCAATATCCTATTAGAAAATACAATAAAATATTCCCATTTAAAGAAGGAATAAAAATATAAAATCTATAGAAATAAACACATCAACAAATAGATAGGAACTAAATTTAAAGCATATAAACACTTACAGAGAGATGGAAAACAAATCTCAAATAGATAGAAAACTATACAATAGTAGGTTTGAAAGGATTTATCATTATAAACAAATCAACTCTTCCTAAATCAATACATAAATTTAAAGCAACTTCAATACAAATTTCAAATGATGATTTTGAACCTAAGAAAGGACTATAAAATCCATCTGGGAGAATAAACGGGGAAAAGAGTCAAGAAAAAAATGGAATTGAAACTCTGCAAGATGAGAACAAAATAGAGGTTATTAGCTGAAACAGTACAAGTTAAACAGAGCTGAGGAACATGTCAAGAGAGGATCATTTAACGAAAGAGGTTTTAAGCACAGGAGAGACAATTACAAGTCTTAAACTGAAAAGGTCACAGGCAGAAGGATCAAACTAGCCTCGAAAAACAGTTCAGTGTCAGCCAGAAGTCAGGGGAACCCCACTGAGGAAGGTCATGGTTGGATACCGAGGTAACCCCCCACCAGCTTCTGTGGAAGGTATGTGATTTACAGTCTTTTGGGGGTGACATTCAGAGCTTATGGAATTGAGTCTAAGTGTGCACCAAGAGCATCTCATCTCTCTGCACATAGGCCTCAAATTCTTCTTAGTGCTTCTCAGTCATAAAATCAAGTACCTACTGACATGTGCCAGTCACACCACACATTCTCAGTCACAGCGGGACAGAGCCAAATTAATGCTTCCCAGAACTGATGCACCTGCCTAAGTCTCAGGCAGCTTGGCCCATCAGTGGGGGCATGGGAGCTTCCAGGATGAGAGTCTCTCTAGATAGAGCCATCAAATGCTGTGACAACTACCATCTCTATAGGATATTAACATTCAGGTGGAAAGAGGGATGAGTAATTCCTATCCTTCAGATATTTTGAAACATTAAAACGTTTGGGAGGGTACAGAACAACTTCCTGGTGATTGGCTAAATATAACATAACTGGTTAAGAGCACACACTTCAGCCAGAACATATGGACTTGAATCTTGACTTTACCCCCTTTCTAAATGTAAGTTGTCATTTAACTTTTCTTGATCTATCTTTGGTAAGCTGGGGTTAATATCTCGTAAGACTGTTGTGAGGATTATGAGCAAATATATACAGCATTTGGAAGCATGATTATTTCATTGTACTACAAAGTATTTTCTCTTATTTTAAATGAGGCATTTAGTAGTAGGTAGAGAGGACTTCTTGTCCCTTCAACCGTAAGCCTTTTTACCAACAATCTTTTTGTTTTCTATAGAAACAACAGAGTCATAACTGATACTTTTTTTCTCAAAAAGTACCTGAAAAAATTCCTCAGCAGAGCCTAAAAAGACCCAACGAGGAGGTCTATACACAATACATCCTCCTTTTGCAATCCTGAAGTGGTTCCATTTTCAGGAAGCTGATTCCCTTTGGCAAGCACAAAATTATCATTTGACATTTGCAGGTGATGCATGTCCTCGGAGAAAGAAATGTAAGCAATGTCAGAGTTCTCCCGTCCATCAGCAAAGGAAACATGTGAGCCCCAGGCTGTTTGTGCCAGAGTCCTTCCCAATAAAATGGGTCAGAGCTCTTCTGCAGTCTGCATTCTCTCTCACACGGTCCACTGAAGACCGAAGCAGCACACTGGAAGTTCTACCGCTTGTTCCACTCCCTCTCCCACAAGTCAGCAAGGGAACATGGGACCAAACCTCACATTCAGGAATTGTATTGACACCTTGTAACACCTTTATGATGAGTTGAATTTCTGAGTTACTTTACGTGTGTATCTTTAAAATTTCTCTCCAGACAGTAGAAATGAATGTCGTATTCTGAATCCAAAGGTGAAGTGCATCAAACACACAACCAGCAAGGCATGCAGGTTGCCGGAAAAACAAAAAAGAAAAAAGATATTGGAAGTAATAACCATAAGTGCTTTCGCTGAATTAATTGAAAATTTAAGAAATAGAAAATAACATGGGAAGGCCATATTGTCTGCTCCACTCAACACTCTCTACCCCAGTGAACACACATGCACATACAATAACAGACACATACTCACATGTTTTCTCCTGTAACCTTCAAGAGGATACAGCCTGAATACTGCTCTTATCTGAAATCTACACATGAGTCACTGAAATTTTGCTTCTCTGGCCATTCTGTTCCATCTCAAGCCCAAATCATGGAAACCCCGATTAAGTCTCCCAAGTCCTGCCTCCTCATTAAGCTACAGGAAGTAAAGGTAAGTGTAGACACATTCTTCCAAATAATGAGTTGCTGATTACAGACGGCTTTCTTTGTTCTAGGCACTGCACTAGAACTAGGCATGTTTTGTTTTTAGTTTTCATGAGAGTCAAGCAAGGAAGGTATCATTAACTCCATGTTACACACACAGGGAAAATAACCGGGCAGGTTCCTGGACCACATGGAAAAGAAGTTGGACTATCAAAGCAGGAGCAGGCAGGAGGCAGGAAAGAGGCACAGGGGTAAGCACAGGAGAAGGGTGGAAAGGGGCTGCTGAGAATGTTCAGGGCATAAGCCTGTGCTATGTGATGGGACTGTGCCATTGCCAAGGCCAGCATCAAGTTTCCGGAACTTCATGATGATGTTCCCCTCCAACTTATCTGACCCCAAAGCCAGGTAGGGACCAATCCAAGATTTCTTCTGTTTCAATAGTGTAAAATTAGTTTTTCCTCCTCCTCAAATTCCACATCCTGCATCACTGGAAGAAAGAACAGTAAACTATGCAAGAAAAGGCAGAAAATGTTTAAATCCCCATTTATTACTTCCAGTGTGAATGCTGCATCAAACTGTACATCACATTGTCTCTACTGTTTATAGACTTAGAAATTAGAGAAGAAACAGACAGAGCGCATTCATGTTCTTGCTCACCTGCAGTCCTAACTCCCACACCAAATTTACCCTCAGGGGAACAGTGTAGAGATAGGGAGTAACATGCTATGATCAGAGCTACAGTCCAGAAGTAGATAAACCTGTCTGTAATCAACCTCCAATTTCAAAAATATCAACAACAATAACAATACAGAATTGGTGAAAAACAATGAAAATTCCTGTGGATCCGCAGAACTCCCATCCAATGTAAAGCATCTCTTATCTGGAAGTGCCTCTATAATCACATTGTCACCAGTGTGAATTAAAAACGTTTCTCTCCCTTCATGGTCCGAATAGCATGTCCCCTCTCTGCCCAACTTTTCCTAAAAGCCCAAGACTGACTTGCCTCAAACTGGAAGAGGATACACAAGGGTGTCGGGGGAGTGATCCATGGGGTCTGAATCCTGACAAATTTTGGCTGAGAAAGGAGATGAACTGGCTTATTGGATGACGGACGGGGGAAAAAATAAGAAGGAAAAGGAAGCCCACAACTGCTTCTACATTTTTGCCTAACATATTAGGAAAAAAGAGGACCTATTCAGTTGATACAAAAAATATAGGAGCCAATTTTAATATGAATTTTAAGGCATTTAAAAATATATATATATAAAAATAAAATATTCTGGATTTGTAGGCTACATAGGTGTTACTTGTAGGCCTTTGAATAATGTCTTCAGAACAGATAAATGTAAGTAAAATTACATTCTTTCCATTTTGGTCTACATTTTGACTAGTTTTGTTCTAAACAATAGTGAAAGTTGCCTTAAAGTGCCTTTCCTCCCAATATCCAAGTAAACCAGAATTGGTTACAAGTAGAAATTATTGATCATTTTCTCAGTCAGGAAAGTCCCTGGCACAGACAAAAACTTTGGTAACTACTGAAAATGACCTTGAAGAACATAATACAGAAAGCTAGATTTAATCCAGCTTCTTAGTTACAAGAGCTAATCAGTAACAATTCTCTTTTGCATCATAGACAAAGCTCTGCCTAAAGCAACTGTTCTCTAGGCCCCTCTCAGTGGTAACTGGAGTAGTTTTGGCATAGGGGATCTACCTGTGGTAGTCACGCACATTACACTAATTTAAGCCTGTAATATGCCCAGCTGTGGACATTAGGAAATCTTTGGTAATACATACACTAATTAGCGGATGCTCATTACTGAGAAAATTGAAATAAAAATAATCACATCATAATAAAGATAGACAGAAGTGGGTAAAGATGAGTAGAATATACAGGGTTACACATTTCAACTTCATGCAGAAAAGAACTTTCTCAGTAGTAGGGTTTTGGAAAAATGCAGAACTGTCCTGCCAGACAATGGGCTCCCTGACGCCAGTAGTGTTTAAGTACAGGCTAGAAATCCATCTGCCACTGATATGATGGAAAGTATACCTGTACTGATGATGAACTAGTGATTTCCAAGGGCTCTCTAAATGTTAAGACCCTTAATTTATTTTTTTAAAAAAATGCAGTCTACTTTCTGGAGTGGAAGTTATTTGAAAATAATGCTTGAAATGAAAACAATGAGAAAAATACATCATAGGAGGTGAATGACACATCTAAATCAAGTATGTTCAATGTTCAGTGCTAGGAGAAAGGAAAATAGTGCTTCCAGTAACTGACAAGTACTGAGGTAGAAAATAAGCAACAGGCCAGGCGCGGTGGCTCACGCCTGTAATCCCAAAACTTTGGGAAGCTGAGGCGGGGGATCATGAGGTCAGGAGTTCAAGACCAGCCTGACCAAGATGGTGAAACCCTGCCTCTACTAAAAATACAAAAAGTTAGCCAGGGGCAGTGGCAGGTACCTATAATCCCAGCTACTCTGGAGGCTGAGGCAGGAGAACCCATTGAACTTGGATGGCGGAGGTTGCAGTGAGCCGAGAGCTTGCCACTGCACTCCAGCCTGGGTGACAGTGAGACTCCATCTCAAAAAAAAAAAAAAAAAGAAAGAAAGAAAGAAAATAAGCAACACATAGTACATGTGAAATAAATGGTAATGTTACAAACAAATAAGATAATTCCCATGGTAGCACATTGCTGCATTTCAACAGATTTATAATTCCTGTTTTCCGCCACTTCACTCTCCCTCTTTTGAACTTTAATCATCTTAAGATTACAAAACAAACACAAATGAGAAGGGGTTTATGTTCTTCCTTTGTTAGAGGAATATCAAACCCATCTATTTTCTAGGCCTTCTGATGAACATTTTATTTTGAGACACTGAGCAGCCTCAATTTTATCATTTTGCTGAAAATTTTTTGATTATGCCATGTGACCCTTAAGGAGATAGGGAACATAATTTCTGAGATCTTAGAAATAAATCCCTTTTGTGAAGGGAAAAAAAAACTTTTTTGAATGTTCTATAGTATTCCCATATCTTTCTCCACTCAGAGTCCCTTAAAACATGTCATCCCATTTGGAGTGCAAAATATAGGAGTGGCTACATGGAAATAGAGAATAGAATTGTGTGTATTAGAGGCTGAGAAGTACAGGGAGGAGGAGAGACTGGTTAACAGACACACAATTACAGCTAGATAGACAGAATGTGTCTGATGTGCTGCAGCACTGTAAGGTGAATATGGTTAACTAACTTATCGTATATCCTCAAAAAGCTAAAAGAGAGGATTTTGAGTGTTCACAACACAAAGGCATGCTATGTTTGAGGTGATCAATACCCAGGTGATCCAAATTTGATCATTCCACATGTATATATGTATTGAAATGTCATTCTGTGTCACATCAATATGTACACTACATGTCAACTAAAATAAAAGGAGGAGCCAAACATATCTCCAGGGTGCTCCAACAATCGTTTCATAATTGTTTATTTGCTTTGTTTTTTTAAAAATCATTTTTAAATATGCAGACAGAAAAGTGCATTGCACAAAATAAAATACAGAGCTTAGAACTGATCACACCCCACACATGTCAGGAAGTGTCATCCATCACCCTGCCCCTCCTCTTGTGCCTCGTTTTCTTTTATTGTGTGGCAAGATTTTTAAAAAGGCACTTTGGGAGGTGACGAAGAGAGGATCACTCGAGGGCAGGGATTTCAGAACAGCCTGGGTGACAAAGGAGATCTTATCTCTACAAATAATAAATAAATAAATAAAGTTTTATTGGAAAACAGTATAAATACTTCGAGGCAAAGGTTGGTGTATCTTCTTTAAGAGAAGATATTTATTTGCTTCTACTAGGCTTCTGGGCACTGACAATACAGAGTCTTCTTAATGCAAATTCAATCACTGAGATGACTGAAAGCTATAGCTTCTAAGAAGTGCGGCCTGGAGCAAATTCTGAGGAATCCCAAACTAAAAGGTTGAGTATAGGGCTTAGTTGGGATCCTTCTTTGTAAGACTCTGGACTCTAATGTTTTGCATCTTTTGCTTTAAGGGTCCGTCAAAAGTGCAACTGAACTTCCTGCTGACTCTTCTAGAATCGGTAAATGTACCAGAAGAAAGTAGCCCTAAATTTTGGGCACATCTTTGCGTGTTTTTGTCTCCTCTAGGATCTTAGCCCTATAACTCTCTACTGGCTTGTTTGTTCTCTGATATCTGTAAATTATTTGCCTAGATTTTCTAATCTCTCTCCATAGGGAGGGTTATTCCAAATTACTCTTCTACTGATAATGTTAGCAGAAGTCATAATTAACATTCAGAAGTCTTCTTATAATAATAATCTGGACAAATTGAACCATTTATTTCTATAAAAATAAATTTTTATACATTATCTAAAATAAGGATGTTCCCGCCACATATCAAAACTACTTATAAATAATCATAATACACTATTATTGAAACACACCACTATTTTTGAATGCAGAATAAAGATCATTTTTCTTAATTCTTGCAATTGTGATCTTGAGGCTGAGGGGCCCTGATTCTTAGTAACAAAAAAGAGTGACCAAATGGCATTAGCATCTCATCTATATGAGAAGAGAATATTTCTTCTGACAGAGAAGATAATTTTTTTCAAGTCATTCAACTGGCAGTAATATTTATGGATCCCTTAGCATATGACCTGAATATTCTGCATGTTTTTATATATACTTTTCTTATTTAATATTTATAATATACATCTAAAATAGATATTAATAGTTCTCATTTACTAACAAGAAAACTAAAGCTTAAAGAAGTTAAATGACCCATCAAAGGATACATACCAAAAAATGGCAATGGCCATAAAGGGGACACATTCAGACCCAGGACCCCTGACTTTTGAAAATTACGTGGAAAATAATTCAAACACAAGGCTGGGAATTCATAAAGCCAGAAATGAGTGAAACGTATTTAAGAAGGAAAGAAGGTAGATAGGCCTTCACAACCATTATTTCTGAGTTATAAAGACAATTCATACACCCATAAAACTCAACTGCAAAAAATGAACTTTGCTAGAATCCAACCCACCCAATCCATTATATAGGAGGAACTTAAATCCAATTGACCAAAAGAAAGAGAGTAAAAAGAGTACAGAACTGAAGAAAAAAGGGGACAGGGATCACAGTTACTGTGAATGGACGGGCTCTCAAAAGAAAAGTGAGGGAAGAGAGCCAGGACAGCTGGGGTGCAAAAGAGGAAAGTAGCAAGGGTCCGGCTGAGACCGACCCCAGAGCAACGTGGAGCCCTGAAGAAAGGGTGGTGGGAGTGCCTCTCTGTTCCCCTCACCTCGGTGGCAACTGCTGCCTGCCAAACTGTTGGGAAGACTCTCCACACTCACAACCCTGGACAGCACTGTCCGTGATGATTTGGGAACTTCATGAGGACAGAGGACCAGGTAGCCAGTTCGCACAGAGGTTCCCCCACCCAGCTCAGACCCAAACTGAGGTGGTGAGTACCATACTGGTTACGTACCTATCATGGGCCACTGTCCTGCCTAGGAAATCTCTGCCCCCAAGACAACGAACCAGCAGATCCGCAGCAAACATACCTTATAATCCCCTCAGACTTTCGCAAGTACAGTGGACAATCGAGTCCCTGGGGAGCTGTGGAGTCCCTAGAGATCTAACCCTTGGTGTAGGCTGCCCCAAGGGAGGAGTGAGTACAGCCCATCAAAGCCCTTTTTGGGACAAAGGAAATGAAGGTGCAGCACCAATCTCTAAAATGAGCAGCACCCAGCAGCTGGGAAGAGGGATGGAGAGGGGATTATTTTCCGACTCCTACCCCATCTACTATTGTGGATACTGCAGAGGTTCTCCCCACTGGGGGCTGGCACATGTACGCTTGGAGAAAGTGCTTTTTCATGAGGCAGAAATTGAGCCTGTGCTGCTTGGGCTTGCATGAAGGTTGGGGCCCAACTCCCTCTCCCTACACAGAGCAGCAGCACCCTGACAATGGAGGCCAGACAAGCCATACAGTTGCCTGCTCTAGACAGAGGGAAGAGGCTCAGCCCTGAGCCCACTGTGATGGTAGCTGCCAGAGGGGCATAGCCACATCCAAAGGCCCACAGCCACACTGCAGCTAGGAGCCAAAGAACAAAGTCTAAATGAACTGGAGGCTGTGAGCCCTGAAACAGGGCCATGATAGGGAGGAGAATCGTGTTCCTGGCTGCTCAGGACAAGGCTTCACTCCCACTCCCTACCCCAGGGACCTAGAACACCCCAACACAGTCTCTCCCCATCAGGGTGGGCACTTCCACCTAAGCTGAGAGTGAGCCAGCTCTTACTCTTGTGCGCCACGTACTGGAATGGAGTCTGAATTGCACCACCAAATAAAAAATCTGCTTACTTCCACATAAGCTGAGAGTGAGCCGGCTCTTACTCTTCTGCGTCACGTACTGGAATGGAGTCTGAATTGCACCACCAAATAAAAAATCTGCTTACCGGGTGTCTTAACCGCTAGTACACAAGATGTGCTCCCTGAGACCTCCACACCCAGAGCACCACAGAATATGGTGTATGGGCTCATATGCCCAATATACCCCTACAATAAGCAGCATCTTAGAAAGCTATCACACAGAGCCTATCCACAACAAAGGAACCCATTCAGAGCCTTGGCTCCCATGAAAGCACCCAGAAACAAAACTGGATGATTATACACAACATGCACCATAGTCATAACCTTAAGGGTAAAGATAAGAAATTAAAAAACAATCACATCAAAATGATAGAAAATTCAAAAATAACAAGCAACAGTTCCCTAAGATGAGTAGAAATCAACAGGAGAACTCCAGCAGTACAAAAAGACTGTTTTGACAACTCCAAAAGATTGCATTAGCTTTCTAGCAATAGATCCTAACCAAAGTCAAAAGTCTAAAATGACAGATAAGGAATTTAAAGTATAGATTGCAAAGAAACTCAATGAGATCCAAGAGAAAGTTGATTAACACAAAGCAACCCAGTCAGACAAAATTTTAAAAAAATTAATGAACAAAGCACTTAAGAAATATGGGATTGTGTAAAGCAACCAAATCTATGATTAATTGGCATTATGATACAGAAGAAGAAAAAGTAAGCAAGTTGGAAAACATATTTGAAATAATAGTTCAGGAAAATTGCCCTAATATTGCTAGATTTCAAGACCCAGATACAAGAAATTCAGAGAACACCTGTGAGATAGTATACAAGATGACCATCACCAAGGTATGTGATCATCAGGCTATCCAAGGTCAATGCTAATGAAAAAATCTTGAAGGCATAAAGGGCAAAATTACCTATAAAGGAAATCCCATTACTCTAACAGCAGTCTTCTCAGCAGAAACCTTATAAGCCAGAAGAAATTGGGAGCCTACTTTTAGCCTTCTTAAAGGAAAATAAATGACATCCATGTATTTTATATCCTGACAAACGAAACTTCATAAATGAAAAAGAAATAAAACCTTTCCCAGGCAAACAAATGCTAAGGGAATTAATAACCATCAGACCAGCCTTATGAGAAATGATCAAAGGAGTTCTAAACATGGAAATGAAAGGATAATACTTGCTACCATAAAAGGACAAGTAAGTACGAAGTTCACAGATCCCATAAAGCAACTACACAATTGTACAAAGCAACCAGCTAACAATGCTAGGGGAGGAACAAAACCTCACATATCAATATTAACCTTGAAAGTAAATAGCCTAAATGCTCTACTTAAAAGACATACAGTAGAAAATTGGATTTAAAAACAATACTCAACCTGCTGTTGCCTTCTAGAGTCCCATATTGGCCGGGCGCGGTGGCTCACGCTTGTAATCCTAGCACTTTGGGAGGCCGAGGCAGGCGGATCACGAGGTCAAGAGACTGAGACCACGGTGAAACCCCATCTCTACTAAAAATACAAAAAATCAGCCTGGGAGGTGGCGGGCGCCTGTAGTCCCATCTACTCGGGAGGCTGAGGCAGGAGAATGGCGTGAACCCAGGAGGCGGAGCTTGCAGTGAGCAGAGGTCGAGATCCCGCCACTGCACTCCAGCCTGGGCTACAGAGCGAGACTCTGTCTCAAAAAAAAAAAAAAAAAAAGAGTCACATATTATGTGTAATGATACCCACAGGCTCACAGTAAAGGGATGAAGAAAGACCTCTCATGCAAATGGAAAGTGAGGGGGAAAAAAGCAGGGATTACTATTCTTGCATCAGATGAAACATACTTTAAAACAACAGTAAAAAATAAATATATAAAAGAGCATTACATAATGATAAAGGATTCAATTCAACCAGAAAATTTCACTCTCCTAAGCATATGCATACCCAATATCAGAGTACCAAGATTCACAAACAAATACTACTAAATCTAAGAAAAGAGGCAGACAGTCATCCAATAATAGTGAGGGACTTCAATACTCCACTGACAGCACTAGAAAGATCATCAAAGCATAAACTAATAAAGTAACTCAGGACTTAAACTGGACTCTTGTCCAGATGGACACAACATTCAATTCAATTCCAAAGAATATACATTTTGATCATCTGTGCATGAAACAATCTCTAAAATGGTCATAAGGCAAATCTCAGTAAGTTCAAAAATCAAAATCATATCAAGTATATTATCAGACCACAAAACAAAATAAAAAAATTAATACCAAGAGGAACTCTCAAAACCACATGAATATATGGAAACTAAACAACTGGCTCCTGAATGGCTTTTGAATAAGCAACTAAATTAAGGCAGAAATTTTTAAAATTTTGAAACAAACGAAAATAGACACACAACATACCAAAACCTATGGGGATACAGCAAACCAGTGTTAAGAGGAAACTTTATAGCGCTAAATGCCTACACCAAAAAGATAGAAAGTTCTCAAATTAACAACCTAATGCCGCACCCAAAGGAACTAGAAAAACAAAAACGAACCAAATGCAAAGTTAGCAAAAGTGAAGAAACAACAAAGATTAAATGACACTGAGACCCAAAAAACACACAAAGGATCAACAAAACAAAAAATGGGTTATTCGAAAGGATAAACAAAACTGAAATATCAATATCTAGATTAACCAAGAAAAGGAGAGACGATTCAAATAAGCACAATCAGAGTTGATAAAGGTGTCATCACACCTGACACCACAAAAATACAAAAGGTCCATGCAGACTACTATGAACATTTCTATGTGCACAAAATAGAAACCAAGAGGAAATGGATAAATTCCTGGAAACATATGACTTCCCAAGATTAAAACACTAAGAAATTGAAATCCTGAACAGACTAATAATAAGTTATAGAATTGAATCAGTCATCAGAAATCTACCAACTAAAAAAAGCCCAAAATCAGATGGATTCATAGCCAAATTCTACCAGATGTACAAAGAAGAGCTGATACCAATCTTTCGGAAATGTTTCCAAAAAACTGAGAAAGAGATTCCTCCTTAAATCATTCTGTGAAGCCAGTATCATCCTGATACCAAAATGTGACAAGGACACAACAAAAATAGAAAACTACAGGTCAGTATCCTTGATGAACGTAGACCCCCAAATCCTCAACAAAATACTAGCAAACCAAATCAAGAAGCTTATCAAAAAGTCAGTTCATCACAATCAAGTGGATTTTATTCCATGGATGCAAGGATGATTCAACATATGCAAATCAATAAACGTAATTCACTACATAAACAGAACTAAGAACAAAACTACACGATCTTCTCAATCAATGCAGAAACAGCATTCAATAAAATCCAACCTCCCTTCATGATAAAAAAAAAAAAAAAAACCTCAACAAACCAGGCCTTGAAGGAAGTACCTCAAAATAATCAAAGCCATATATGACAAGCCCATGCCTAACATTATACTGAATGGGGAAAAGTTGAAAGACTTCCCCCTAAAACCTGGAACAAGATAAGGATGTCTACTCTAACCACTTCTATTCAACATAGTACTGGAAGTCCTAGCCAAAGTATTTAAGCAAAAGAAAGACAGAAAAGGCATCTAAATAGGAAGAGAGGAAATCAAATTATCTCTATTCACTGATGACAAGAATCTATAACCAGAAAGCCTTAATGATTCTTTTATTTTTTTTCTTTTTTTCTTTTTTTATTATACTTTAAGTTCTAGGGTACATGTGGATAACGTGCAGGTTTGTTACATATGTATACTTGTGCCATGTTGGCGTGCTGCACCCATCAACTCGTCAGCACCCATCAACTCGTCATTTACATCAGGTATAACTCCCAATGCAATCCCTCCCCCTTCCCCCCTCCCCATGCTAGGCCCCAGTGTATGATGTTCTCCTTCCCGAGTCCAAGTGATCTCATTGTTCAGTTCCCACCTATGAGTGAGAACATGTGGTGTTTGGTTTTCTGTTCTGAGAAATGCAAATAAAAACCACAATGATTCTTTTAAAAAACTCCTAGACCTGATAAAGGACTTCAGTAGTTTTCAGCATACAAAATTAATGCACAAAAATCAATTGTATTTCATACACCAATAGTGCTCAAGCTGAGAACCAAATCAAAAACTCAATCTCATTTGTAATAGCCACACAAAAAATATAAAATACCCAGGAATACATGAATTCATATGTATTCAATGGTTATGAATACATAACCAAGAGTTAAAAGACCGTTGCAAAGAGAACGATAAAACGCTGATGAAAGAAATCATAGGTGATACAAACAAATGCAAAAACATCCCATGCTTATGAATAGGAAGAATCAATATTATTAAAATGACTATACTGCCCATAAAAACTAAAAATTCAATGACATTCCTATGAAGTTACCAACATCAATTTTCACAGGATTAGAAAAAAATTGATTAAAATTAATATGGAACTAAAATATGCAAGAATAGCCAAAGCAGTCCTAAGCAAAAAACAACAAAGCCAGAGGTATGACCTTACCTGACTTCAAACTATACTACAAAGCTATGGTAACCAAAGGAGCATGATACAAGTACAGAAATACATACATGGATCCATGGAACAGAATAGAGAACACAGAAATAAAGCCACACACCTATAACCAAATGTTCTTCTACAAAGTCATCAAAAATAGACAAGGAGAGGGAAACACCATATTCAATAAATAGTGCTGGTAAAACTGGCTAGACACATACAGAAGAATAAAAATAGACCCCTATCTCTCACCATATACAAAAATTAAATCAAGATGGATAAAGGACTTAAATGTAAGACCTGAAACTATAAAAATTCTAGAAGAAAATCTAGGAAAAACTCTTCTGGATATTGGCCTAGGCAAAAAATTTATGATTAAGACTTCAAAAGTAAATGTGACAGAAACAAAAATTGACAAATGGAACTTAATTAAACTAAAGAGCTTCTGCACAGCAAAAGAAACAATCAACAGAGGAAGTAGCCTACGGAATAGGATAAAATATTTGCAAACTACACATGAAACAAAGGACTAACATCCAGAATTTATAAGGAACTTAAGGAAATCAGCAAGAAAAAACAACTCCATTAAAAGTTGGGCAAAGGACATGGACAGACATTTCTCAAAAGAATCCATACAAGCAGCCAACAAATATATGAGAAAATGCTCAACATCATTAATATTCAGAGAAATGCAAATAAAACTACAATGAGATCCCATCTCACACCAGTCATAATGGCTATTAATAAAAAAAAAAAAAGATGTTGGCAAAGATGCAGAGAAAGGGAACGGTAATACACTATTGGCAGAAACGTAAATTAGCTCATCTTCTATGAAAAAGAGTATAGAGATTTCTCAAATAACTAAAAACATAACTAAAATTTGGTTCAACAATCCCAATGCTAGGTATTTACCTAAAGGAAAATAATTCAGTCTATAAAAATAAAGCTGTACTCTTACAGTTATTACGGCACTATTCACAGTAGCAAAGTTAGGGAATAAACCTACGTGTCCATCAATGAATGAATGGATAAAGAAAATATGATATGTGTACACACTGTAAAATGCCACACAGCTATAAAACCACATGTGTAGCCTCCAGCTTCATCCATCTTGTATTTTACAGCAACACAACATGGATGGAGCTGGAGGTTATTATACTAAGTGAAATAATTCTGAAACAAAAAATACCACATGTGCTCACTAATAAGTGGGAACTAAACAATGAGTACACACGGACATAAACATGGAAATAATATGCACTGGGTACTCCAATGCAGGGGAGGCTGGGAGGGAGGCAGAGATTGAAAAACTACCTATTAGGTATTATATTTACCATTTGGGTGATGGGTTCGCTAGAAGCCCAAACCCCAGCATTATGCAATATACTCATGTAATAAATCTGCACAGGTACCCCCTAAATCTGTAATATAATTTTTTTAAAGGTGACCAGAAAGGAAAATTACACAGGCTTATTTTTTTAGGTAGCAATTTCTAATTTAGCAAGTTGGTTTGTATTATTGCTATTAAACTTAATTAGATGCTATGGGACTAATAAAACAGCATCTATTTGTGCCAATTTGAGATGCAGATGGCCGGGCATGGTGGCTCATGCCTGTAATCCCAGCACTTTGGGAGGCCTAGGTGGGCAGATCACATGAGACCAAGAATTTGAGAGCAGCCTGGGCAACATGGTGAAACCAAGTCTATACCAAAAATGCAAAAATTAGCTGAGCGTGGTGGTGCATGCCTGTAGTCCCAGCTACTCAGGAGGCTGAGGCAGGAGAATCACTTAAACCTGGGAGGCAGAGGTTACAGTGAGCCAAGATTGTGCCACTACGCTCCAGCCTAGGGGAGAGAGAGAGAGAGACTCTGTCTAAAAAAAAAAAAAAAAAAAAGAAAGAAAGAAAGGAAAAAATAAAAAACAAATAGATGTTTCAAGAATGAAAATCTTCCTGAAGAAATACAATTTGCAAATGAGAAAATGCATTAAAATGCACCATAAGAAACATGTTTAATAATCTGTATTAAGAATGCATTTTTAGAATTTTCCAAGCAAGATATTCAGTAAGAAATGGCCTATAGGAAGTCCTTTCCTTTTTGCATTACCTTTGCTTCCAAGGTTGTTTGAGACCCATTAATATAGGGAAGAAAGAGACTCATAGTCTTCACTACAACAGGCCCCTGGACTTCTTGCCTAAAGACCAAAACCCAAGACTCAGTTTAACCACTAATTAACCATGTGACCTTGATAAGCTACTCATCTCTCTGATACCACTTTCTTCTGCATAAATATGGGGATAAAATATCCATTCTACAGATTAGAAAAACATAACAATTCATAAAGACCACTATTACAAAGTGGATTTTTATAATAATTTCTCTAAATCAATCTGATAATGTTACGTTCAACTCTGGTGGAAAGAAAGTAAGTAGAAATATTTGTCCAGCTATATCCATTTTTCCCCTTTTATTCCTACTTAACAGCAAATACTACCACAGGGATTTGACCTAAAACCGAACATGGAAATGAAGTTAAAGGTGTGTATTTGTGTATGTGTTGGGTGGTGGGTAATGACAATTTCAATTTCTAGTTTTCTTATGCAGAAACCAGCTCGTCATCAAGTGGAAATAGAGACTAACACTCCTCTGTCAGCAACCTCCTATTCTATTTCCACTACCCAATAAATGTGGTGTTTTCCAGGGAATTGTAAACATTTAAAAAGTAATTAATCTGAATGTTTCTCACATTTATAAATGGGGGGGGCATTTAAATGGAAATTAAATTCAATGTAAGAGTCTAAGTGTAGCAGCAGAAAGAGGTGACCTAGAACTCTAGAGGACCCCATTCTGAAGTGGACTGCAGTCAACTAGCTGTGTGACTTTGAACAAATTACTAAGTAGCCTCATCTGTAAAATGAAGGCAATTATCTTGATAATCTCTAAAGTCCTGTTGAGCTTGCAGATTTAAAACCATTTTGATTTGCATGTTCATTTAATATTTAAAATTATTCTCTGGCATTATTATATCTGAAGATGATGGTTAAACAGGGAATATTTTTTAAATATGAACACACACATATTCATAAATGCAATACATAAACAAATTATGCATGATTTATTTTCAATAAGTTGCAATGCAGTTGGCTACACTGAGATTCCACAGTCGCTGCTCAATACTTCTAACAGTATTAATAACCATCACTTACAGAAGGCTCAAAAAGTCTGACATGCTGGACAAAGTATTCAGCTGGTGCAAAAGCAATTGCAGTTTTGGACATTATTATTACTATTATTATTATTATTATTGAGACACAGTCTCACTCTGTTGCCCAGGCTGGAGTGCAGTGGCATGATCTGGGCTTATTGCGAGGTCTACTTCCCAGGTTCACGCCATTCTCCTGTCTCAGCCTCCTGAGTAGATGGGACTACAGGCTCCCTCTGCCATGCCCAGCTAATTTTTTGTATTTTTAGTGGAGATGGGGTTTCACCATGTTAGCCAGGATGGTCTCGATCACCTGACCTTATGATACGCCCGCCTCGGCCTCCCAAAGTGCTGGGATTACAGGTGTGAGCCACCACGCCTGGCATTGGACATTACTTTTACTAGCAAAAACTGCAATTATATTGGCACCAACTGAATCATTTACATACACCCTTTCCTTTGTGTTATTCTTTGAGTGATATAAGACATTTTACAGATATAGAAATTGCAGCTCGGGCCATAGTAAATGTTGGGGTACAGGTCTGACTGACTCCAACAACACGATATTGATGATACTAAAAACCTACATCACTGGTTAAGAAAGTGCTTTAAGGTAACCAATTATTGAAGAACTGTGAATAGAAAGAGGCTGTGGATCCTCCTGTTCAACATAGTACTAGAAATTCTGGCCAGGGCAATCAGGCAAGAGAAAGAAATAAAGGGTATTCAAATAGGAAGACAGGAACTCAAATTGTCTCCATTTGCAGATGACATGATTGTATATTTAGAAAACGAAAACCCCATCGTCTCACCCCCAAAGCTCCTTAAGCTCATAAGCAACTTCAGCCAAGTCCCAGGATAAGAAATCAATGTGCAAAAATCACAAGCATTCTTGTACACCAATAACAGACAAACAGAGAGCCAAATCATGAGTGACTCCCATTCACAATTGCTACAAAGAGAATAAAATACCTAGGAATAAAACTTATAAGGGATGTGAAAGACCTCTTCAAGGAGAACTACGAATCACTGCTCAAGAAAATGAGAGGAGAACACAAACAAATGGAAAAACATTTCATGCTAATGGATATGAAGAATCAGTATTGTGAAAATGGTCATACTTCCCAAAGTAATTTATAGGCTCACTGCTATCCCCATCAAGCTACCATTGACTTTATTCACAGAATTAGAAAAAACTACTTTAAATTTCATATGGAACCAAAAAGAGCCCACATAGCCAAGACAATCCTAAACAAAAAGAACAAAGCTGGAGGTATCACGCTACCTCACTTCAAACTATACTACAAGGCTACAGTAACCAAAACAGCATGGTACTGGTACCCAAACAGAGATACAGACCAACGGAATAGAACAGAGGCCTCAGAAATAACACCACACATCTACAACCATCTGATCTTTGAAAAATCTGACAAACACAAGCAATGGGGAAAGGATTCCCTGTTTAATAAATGGTGTTGGGAAAACTGGCTAGTCATGTGCAGAAAACTGAAACTGGATCCCTTCCTTACACCTTATACAAAAATTAACTCAAGATGGATTAAAGACTTAAACGTAAGAACTAAAACCCTAAAAATTCTAGAAGAAAAGCTAGGCAATACCATTCAAGACATAGGCATGGGCAAAGACTTCATGACTAAAACACCAAAAACAATGGCAACAAAAGCCAAAATTGACAAATGGGATCTAATTAAACTAAAGAGCTTCTGCACAGCAAAAGAAACTATCATTAGAGTGAACAGGCAACCTACAGAATGGGAGAAAATTTTTGCAATCTATCCATCGGACAAAGGGCTAATATCCAGAATCTACAAAGAACTTAAACAAATTTACAAGAAAAAAACAACCCCATCAAAAAGTGGGAAAAGGTTATGAACAGACACTTCTCAAAAGAAGACATTTACGCAGCCAGGAAACATATGAAAAAATGTTAATCATCACTGGTTATTAGAGAAATGCAAATGAAAACCACAATGAGATGCCATCTCATGCCAGTTAGAATGGCGATTATTAAAAAGTCAGGAAACAACAGATGCTAGAGAGGATGTGGAGAAATAGGAACGCTTTTATACTGTTGGTGGGAGTGTAAATTAGTTTAATCATTGTGGAAGACAGTGTGGTGATTCCTCAAGGATCTAGAACCAGAAATACCACTGGACCCAGTAATCCTGTTACTGGGATATATAACCAAAGGATTATAAATCATTCTACTGTAAAGACACATGTACATGTATGTTTATTGCGGCACGGTTCACAATACCAAAGACTTGGAACCAACCCAAATGCCCATCAATGATAAACTAAAGAAAATGTGGCACATATACAACATGTAATACTATGCAGCCATAAAAAAGGATGAGTTCATGAGCTTTACAGGGACATGGATGAACCTGGAAACCATCATTCTCAGCAAACTAACACAAGAACAGAAAACCAAACACTGGATATTCTCACTCAAAAGTGAGAGTTGAACAATGAGAACACATGGACACAGGGAGGGGAACATCACATACCAGGGCCTATTGGGGGGTCGGGTCTATGGGAGGGATAGCATTAGGAGAAATACCTAATGTAGATGACGCATTGATCAGTGGAGCAAACCACCATGGCACGTGTATACCTATGTAAAAAAGCTGCACGTTCTGCATATGTACCTCAGTACTTAAAGTATAACTTAAAAAACAGAAGAAAGAGGCTGTGGATCGATGGCAGTTTAAACTGTTGGCGAGGTCAAGGTTTGGTTAGTAAATTCATTACTCAGTTATATAATTACACCTTACAAGTAGTAAAATGTTCTTTTATTCAGATCAGTATGAGGACTCAAAAGTGCATATTACATAAGACAAATGAGGACAAAACTCTCTTAAGAGTTCCCAGATAATTCAATTTCCTTTCCCAACTTATCTCTGCCTACCTTATACTGAACTTCCTATTAAAATAGTTAAAGTATAAAAAAAAGAAAAGGTAGTGGCTTGAAAGAAAGGGGGGATAAAAAAGGCCTTGTGTTATCTATGCGAGTCAAGACCCATATCATAGTAACATGGTGTACTCCGAACTCTTTGGGTGATGTGCACAATTTTCCCCTTTTCATGCTCTATTGTCTCCATTGAAGAAACAAAAGAATGCAAAGGACAGTCTCAGCTACCAGGCCTTTGCTGGGCATTCTGATGGAGAATTCAGTTGTCCTGGATTTGGGGTTATTACCAATTTTATCTATAGATACACTAGGAAGCAAAATCCCTATGGTGTGAAAATACAGATTTTTCTAAAAGAAGACTTATTTTAGGCTAGGCGTTTGGCATCTCAGACAAGCTTGAAATAACAACTGAAATTAAAAACTGCATTATCCCAGAGGAAATGCATCTCTGCTCACTACTCTGTACTTCCACACATTAATTCTAGGTCAGCCATAGATCCAGGTCCTGGTTTCCACTCCCAGAACTAGGAAAACAAAGAGATACAAAGTCTATGGGAAAAGTAATAAAAGAATGGAGTAGATCAAATTCTACAACAGAGAAGGAGGGATGTCCCAGATGGTAGTAGAAGCAAATCTAAGGTCATCTTAGGAAACCAAGTAGAGTGAAACAGTTTGCTTGGGAAGACCAGACAAGGAAGGAGAAGGGCAACCAAGTTATGAGGCAGAGATATCAAGAGACATCGTGACCAGCAGTAAGTCAGGGCAGTGGTCAGAAGCCTACCTTTTAAAGCACAAGATTATAAATACTTTAGGCTTTGTGGAACATATAGTCTCTGTTGCAACTATCCAACTCTGCCATTACAGCAACCAGAGACAATGTGAAAAAGAGCATGACTGTTTCAATTAAGCTTTATGTATGAACATTGATATTTAAATTGTATGTAATTTTCATATGTCATGAAAGTGTTCTTTTTGCTTCTTTCAACCATTTCAAAATATAAGAACCATTCTTATCTTGCTGTTCCTACAAAGAGGTAGCAGGCCACATGTGGCCTATGGGCCACTGTCTGCCTACCCTGGATCAGAGTGAGCCATTCAGAACTGATTGTATGGAGTCTCATTTTTGTGTGTGTGGTACCTCTGCACGCTTGAAAGTTAACATTTATGAGTTGGTTGCAGAAGAACAAATCAATAATCTGATTTGTGAAATACATATTTTACACAAAAATACCAATAATAGAAAATAATAAAATAACCATTACTTCTACAGATTTTACTATGCTCTAAGCACTGTTTTTTACATATAGTATTAAATCTTTAATGAAGTATGACCCAGTCTCTGCATTTATAGATAAAAATCCTGAGCAACAGACACAAGAATATTGATATTTATAACTAGCCACAATTTATCTGCAATTCTGAAATCCTAAAAGTTTACAATTTTTTTTTAAAAAAAGGAAATTTGATATAAAAATCTGATCTGAATTGCTGGCTATGCCTACTCTTTATTTCTGCCACTTGGGGTGAACATTCATACATTTCATGATAAAAATATTAATTATCAAATGCTACACCAGACTCTGCTAGACTCATTTCATAAAAGTTCATATAGGAATAGAATTATCTTTCTAAAGTTAAAAAACTGCCTTTCCGAACACATTAGGCCCTATAGATGTTGAATAATAAATTATGTATCTTCTACCAAAAAGTATGAACTGACTCCCATGAATGATAATGTGGTTCATTAAAAGAAAACGAGACTAACAGTTTGAAATCTTTGGGTCTAATCCAGCTTGAGTAATGAGTTGGGATTTTAAAAAAATTTACTTCACTCTCTGGATTTCACGTTCCTAACATTCACCAAATATCCACAAGGCCTGGTGAGAAATGTAGATGAAGGAAGCAGAGAAAATGTAGCTTCCAGGAGGGCAGAGGCCACAGTTAACTGGAAAACACACATCCTGTCTTTTGTCACATGAACATGCATGGCCCAAGTATTCTGAAAATTTTGAGAAAAAACAGAACCGTATTTTTATTTAAATTTTTTTAGGATAAAAAAAACTATGCAAGCTAACAAAACAGGTCTGCAGACTAAATGTGATGTACAGACTGCAATCCTCATC
Organism: Theropithecus gelada; assembly: GCF_003255815.1. NCBI lineage: Eukaryota > Metazoa > Chordata > Mammalia > Primates > Cercopithecidae > Theropithecus > Theropithecus gelada. Next base: position 29,350,978 of record NC_037674.1, on the reverse strand, counting down.
TGACTAATGGGCTGTAACATCATCTTATACTGCATTCAGACTCAAATTCCATTCCTTCTGGTTTTACTTGCAGCTGGTGGTAACTTGCCTGTCTTGAAGCCCCTGTAGCACTTACATATTCCACTTAGTCAGCTGTTGGCATGGGCTGCCTTCCATTTTCAGTTATCTTTTCATATCTTCATGTCTTTTATGCCTAACTAGATTATAAGACCCTTGAGGGTCCTTGAGGGTGATGAAGTATTTCTGAATTTCTGTAACAATTGGCTCAGTGCCTCAAACACAGCAAGGGCTTAATGAAAACATTTGAATTGATGTAAAAACAGGCTATAAATAGCTTTGGCTAAATCATAAAGCTAAAGTCTGAGTTACTTGTATTCTTCATTGCCAGTGGGAGACATTGTGGTAAAATCACCCCAGTAGGGGCTTTGGAATCCAACAGACCTAAATCAGAATACCAGCTTCTTTGCTTTGAGCTCTGTGACCTTGAGCTTATTACATAACTGTCTAAGGATCATTGTAAAATGGAAGGTTAACAATACTCAACTCATTCTGTGGATTAAATGAAGTCATGTATAAAGCATGTGGAATAGCATAAATGTCATTTACTGCTTATTCTCTTCATTGCTTCCATGGCCAAGGAAACAGAAGTTCCTTACAGAAGATCGAGGACTACTCCTCACATGGCTCTTCACTATCTACAGAAAATCAGATCCAATAACTACTGCAGAATCCCCAGAGGTCAGGTTCACCTACCTCACCATAGCTCAAGACATTATCTAACGTTACACGGTACCTTGTGTGATTTCCAACAAATTATGTTTTCCTGAGTTGACCTGAACATTCTTTCTTCCCCTTTTAAGCAATAAAAATACCTCTCCAAGTACATGGCCCATGACAAGTTATCTTTAGCTTCAAAGAAATAAAATAAAAAACAACGTTTGACACAAATGTGGTCAGGCATAGAGCCATGAATAATCTTCAATATATACATGAGAGCAATTTAGTTAAGGATGTGCTTTTTCAGGATTATTTCATGCAGACATGATAAACTTCTAAAACAGTCCTGTTAGGAAAACATGGATAGTGGGTCAGGATTCAGACACATTTATGATGTTATGAATGTCTATCCTCATAGGCTGCCTGAGAGAAGACTCCAGTCACTGTGGTACAAAGGAGACAGTACAGAAGCCTTCCAAAATGTCATAGACTGGTATCATAGAACCTTTGCACAAAAAGGAACTTAGCCAAGGAGTCCAGCCCTTTTCTCTACAACTTCCCAAAGGTCATCTTGGAGCTGCTCAAACACTTTCAGACTGAAGAGGAACGCACTTCTTCCAGTGATAACCTTTGTCATTGCCATAATTGAGGAATAAAACTAAGACAAGACCTTAGATCTGTTTCTGTCTCTTAGTCTGCTCTCCGAAGACATTCAGGATAGCTTAATGTGTAAGCATCTCTATTTGTATGAATATATGAGTATCACACTGTGTTCCTGGAATTATTTAAGATGTGCTAGATAATACAAAGTAAGTCTAATGAACTTTTTAATATGACTTACTACTTATCCTGATGGCAGAATCCAAACACTGTAACTTATTTCAGAATGCCTAAAATAGATATAATGCCCTGTGCACAGTGACCTGTCAATATTGCTCACCTATCCTGCAGTTTACCCTCATTATAGGATCAAAAGTGTTAAGAGAAAAAAAAATAAGTTCTGACAATTTCTAGCCCACTTTTCTGAAATTGACTACTACAGTTAATCTATGTGTTCATCCATAGTATTGTGCAGCTTATGCTTTTTTGAAAAAACTATATATATACATTTAGTATGGTTCTGTCTTTGATAATTAGAAGAACAAAGCCAGTTATATACTTACAGTCATGAGGTGAAGACAATCAACCCTTTCTCCTTTAGCAGTGGTTGGCAGAATTCTTTTGTAAAATACCAGATAATAAATACATGCTTTGCCAACCTTGCGTCTCTGTGGCAACCACTCAACTTTGCCATTGTACAGTTATAGTACCCATAGACAATATGTAAACAAATGGATGTGTCTGTGTTCCAAATTAAACTTTATTTACAAAAGCAGGTGACTGCATGGATTTAGCCCCCAAACCCAGTGTGGTGGAGTGAGAAGAACATTGGTTTGGAAGTCAGGAGAAGGAAGTTCTAGCTGTGGTCCTTCTTCTAGCTGCCTCTATGACGGCAAACAGTTTACAACTTTGGGCTTGAGACTTCATCTCTAAATGGAACAAATTAGATGATTTTTCTTGAACTTCAGTTTCAAAGTGTCTATGAATCAGCTATCAAAATCTCTTAAATAGTTGTGGTTATCGAATTGTTCAGGTTACGTTGCCGCTACATTCAGAGCTTTGATTGGGACTTTCCTTAACACTGACTCCAGGAGCTCCCAAAAGGCCTTCCTGAAAATCAGCCACCAATGTAGGTAATAAGAAGGGATGGGAAATTCCTCTTTCCTTAGGAAAATGACAGAGGCTGCTTCTCAATAACCCCCAATTTAAGGTTCCCAGATTTAGCAAGTGTAAGTTATTTGTTGTTTATCTGAAATATAATTTAACTGGGTATCCTGTATTTTACCTGGCAGTATTACTCTAACTCCTTACTTTTAAAAAGGAGTCAGACTGTTGACACTTTTACACATGTATTTTCACATGTATTGAGCTCATTAGGTCTCACAGCATCCCACATATTGGGCAAGGGATCGTTATCTTCATTCTAATCAGGAAAAAGTAGAGGTGTCAGGACTTAGGAATTATCTAATCTCAGAGCGCTAATGACGTAAGTCTGAATATCCCCTAGCATCTTCAGAGATATACAAATATTTAGTTCATTATGGACCTACAACTTTGTACAATAGGTACATATATCTATCAAAACTGTAAACTGCAAAACTGCAATTACGCTTCTATTTTGTCCATACAGTGCAACGTTTACAGCTATTTCCTAAAACAATATTCAAATGCGTTATCATAGAGACAACCTTTACCTGTCACAGCATGACTTATTGACTGAAACAATGAGTTCTCTTTATCTGGGAGAAAGGACAAGTTTTTAAATCAATTGAAACAAGTCAAATATTTTTAAAAATGTATAACATAAGATGTTAATTAAACATGAAACTAGAAAATCCAAAATTGGATGTGGAGTGTGTTGGTCTAAAAGACAACCTAAAAGATACACTTGTTCTGTCAGGAGATAAAATAAAGGATTAAAAGACATTTAAAATATGGCATGTATTTAAATATTTGATGTTTATGTGACGACAATACAGTTTTCTTTGAGGTAAGTGTAATTATTTGAGGCAACATCGCTTTGGGGAATATTCAACCAAGATTAAAAAAAAAGTCATCAAATTGAACTAAATAGGGGTAGAGGGAAGAATTATTGCCTTAATAATCCAAGAAACTCATTTACTTTAAAAAATATCAGCATAAGCCAGGACTATAAGCTAAAAGACTGTGAAAACAATCCTTAGATGGAGTGAGTGTGGTAACATCCTGTATTAGTGTGGCAAAATCTATTTTTCCTAAATTAAAAAAATTTTTTTTTTTTTTTGCTAGTTTCCCCTTCAGCACTGATCCTTGGAATCTAGGCATTAAATTTAGATATTTCTGCGGGACAAGACTTTGCCTTCTGGAGTACTGTGCTGGATAAAACCAGATGGATATCTTAGCACTAACGTCACAGGACTTTTTCCCTTTCCTCACTCTTCAGTGCCCAAATACCCCCACTGGCTTCATCTCTGGGCTCCACTACTCAAAACAGGGAAATAGCCTATCACTTTGGTCATTAACTGCCTAGAAATCATCTTTTGAAGGCATAACACGTGACCTCTGAGCCTCACAAATCTCACTTTAGTGGGTCTCCATTTCCTCAACGGAGGAGTGCTCTGTAGAGCCCTGTGGCCACCTTGCAGTGGGGTTGAGAGCTGACTGAAATTCTTGACCTATAGCACCTCTCTGTGTTTTTACATAAGTGCACAGATGATATTGAATTTGACCATGGATTTCCAAGTCTGAAAAAAACAAAATGTTTGAAAACAGCAAAGACACAAAATGGACTGATTCTAACACACGTAAGCTTCAGCTTCCTAATAAGGGATTCAAAGACCATTCTCAGATTCACCAGAGAAATTCCTCACCAGAGGAGGGAAAAAGAAATCAGCTTGTATTTCTTAGCTCTTATTATGTGCTAGGCTGCTGCCCGTCATGCTAGAAGACAGGAAAAGCGTTAGCTATCATCTTAATCAATCTATAACTCCTTACTTATTCAATCAGATGATCCATGAGTATCTTTTATTGACACCACAAAAGTGAGATAAACTATTCCCAGAAGCTTCTCTGGAGATGACTCTGCTGACTAGGTTAAAAATGTTTTGAACATTTTTCTATTTGTTTAAAACTGTTCAAGTAATATCAAAGTCATCATTGGAGATAAAGTAATTCAGACCTCCAGAATTTTCCATAGGTGTTCATGCTAATAAATAGTAAAATTTAGGGATATGGTTAAGCAATCATTGAAGAGAAAATAATTAAATTCAAACTGTGCTTGCTTTGTTTTCCATTGGCCAGCACGGTGATTCCTTCATATTAATCCCTTCATTGGAAGTCAGTAAGTCATTCAGCAATGAGGGTAGCAGATAGAAGCTGGGTGTTCACCACCACCATTCCTCTTCCAAGGTGCACAAAAAGAGTGTATTTCTCAGTCTCACTTGCTATTAGATTGGGGCCATGGAACTAGCTCTTGCCAATGGAATGGACTAGCCCCCAAAAGTTCCTGTGAGGTACTGGTCTTTCTTCCACTAACTGGAAGTGAAGTATTCCAGGACGGCAAAGCCACGCTGAAGAAAGAGCCCAGCATCCCACATTCTTACTTGGAAGATAGCCTCTTAATCTGCACTGAGCTGTGATGGAGGCACAGAATAAATCCTTGTTGTGCTAAGCCACTGAGATTTGGGGGATGTTTCTTACAGGGGCTTACCAATACAAACCAGATACCAAAGAAAGGGCTCAGGCCCAGTATTCTGTGTCACCTTAGCACGGTCGATTATTGAAAACCAGTATCAGATATAAAAGGGTGCAGTGAGGAAATGGTGAATAGTAAGGGCGGGCAGCAGAGATTATATAATGCAGAAAAAGCGTATCAGAGAGTGGAACTGGGAACTTAGGGAAATTAAGGCTGTTGGCAAACAAAGGAAACAATAGCAAAGGAACCGGCTCCCTTGATAGGGCTCAAAAGGCAGGCCACCAACAGAGAGGTGGGCCCCTGAGGACTTTTCTGACTGTACCTGGTGTTTATCTCTCTGATCCAAGCTAGAAAGGGAGCTCCTGTGTAGCCAGACCGTTTGAAATGCCTACTGTAGTCCAGATCTCTGAGAAAGACAGTGTGGTTTGCATATCTAATTTGGAGATCTAGATATTAGCTCAGAATTCCAAGGATACCATTGGAGTGAATGAATCTTAAACATAGGCAGTTTTCTATAACAAAAGTAATATTCATCAGCTAGAAATGCTTGCAGAGTGAATTTATTTACATATTTTACTTCTCAAGTACTCTCATCCTTCTCTGATTTCAAGAACTTCATGTAAGACTTTCTTCCATGAAAGCTTTCTTATCTGATGATGGTCAGTAAGAGCGAATTAAAACCTCTAACATTTTGGGAAACACATGGAAAGTGATGGGAACTCTTCAATTAAAGCCTGTTTCCTGAAAGTGAATTAAACAGTATTTGTACTTGTTCCTATTTCACTGCTCTTAACAAGATTATAGGTAGTGGTTCCTGCTGACAGATTGCATGCAAAGGAACAAGAAGCACCGGAAACTGGGGAGGGAAGTGACTGATATGAGTAAATATCTATTTGGAATATGTCCATTTAATTCTTCTGAATGAGCTCCTGGTTCATGTTAGCAGCATCTCTTGGGAAATAAGCTACACTGCATTTGTTTCACTGCTTCCACCTGCATACTGAATGAAACTGTGCAGACTCAATACAAATTTATTCTCTGTTGATCCTAAGAAGCACAGTGGAAATCTGAGGCATCAACTTGTCAGCTCTTACTGTGTGAGGAAAGACATTAAGTGAGCCAGAGACAGGTTCTGAACCTTCCAGGTTGCAATTAGTTTTTGTAATCTTTTTAGCAACAAATTGACCACATTTCTGCAGAGCCAGTAGCTCTACTTACAGGCAGAAATAACAAATGAAATTATGGCAAGATCATGGAGCCATGGATCTCTCTGTTGCCACTAGGTAGCAATATGACCTTAAGTTAGTGACTCTGAACAACTTTCTGTACTTGATCTTTATAGGTTAAGTATCTTTTGTGAGAGTAATTTCACCAAAAGTTAGACGCAAAATGTGACAGACCTGACAAATATGAAAAAAAAAAAAAATGAAAAAAGAAAAATTGAGGTAGGAAGACAGTGAGAAGCTAGACACAAAGAGGGATAAGAAAGCTCTTTAAATCCATCTCCTGTTTTTACCTGGTTGTGGGCCAAATCTCAGAAATTCTTGGGTGTCAAAAAACAGTGTCTGTTTTATCCATGAAACTCTGAAATGCCTATTGTCCTTTGTGCCTCCTAAAATCCTGTATTTCCACACGGATTTGTCTACTGGCCCTTTCCCCTCCTTCTCAATGACAGATTCTCTAGGGCAGCTGTGTCTCCCACCTTGAAGGTTTTGTGCTATATCCCACCAGCATTTTTTCTGCACCAAAAAGATTTGTGGAACTCAATGGAAGCATAGCATTGCTTTCACACTTAGCACAAATACTGGTCATTTTTGAAAAGGTCAACTGATTCTTGTAGCATTTACTGGTGCCTAGAGTTCATTCAAGAGAGAATCTTTTTTTGCAGTTTATTTTCCATGCTATTGCTGGAAAAAATACTAGTTTGCTTCCATAAACTTGAATCTTCTGAATCTAGAAGAATAAAAATGTAAGGGAGAAGTAAGTGAGGATGTTAAAAAAAAAAAAAAATCAAATAACCACTATCCTTTTCCGAAAGATGATGACTCCTAGGAGGGATATGAAATGAAGGAAATCGTTGGTATTGGCTTTTGCATATACCTTCAGTACTTCTCTCCTCTCTCTTGGTGCCCTGTCCAAGCCCACTAAGGACTCTAACATCCTAAATTCTTGCCCATCGCCCCCTTCCCCACCACACACCTCTTACTCAGCTTCGAGTGTGTCTTGCTTTGGAATTACCCTTCCCCAAAATCAAACTCTTATTTACTTATAGTATATCAGCCGGGTTAGAATGAAGCTAATTCGCATTAAGTTTATGACTAATCATCTTCCCACTACTCTCTAACATACTCCAGAATGTTTTATTAGCTCTAATTGGTGAAATTTCAGTCAGTGTGGAGGAGATATTTGGAAATAGGAAGGCATCCTCTCTCATCCTGGAAGGAAAAAAACCAAATACCACAGGTTTTCTCTTCAACTATCCCCACTACAATTCCCCAGGCCTATCCCTAATGGGAACTAACGTGCCTTTCTTTCCCCTCTCACCAACTTCCTGAATCAAGATCAATGAGCATTCCTAATTACAATTTTATCTCTCAGTGAAAGGCAATGGGGTAGAATAACTGGGATGTCTAGACTTATGCCGACCTACAGTGAGATTTTCATATCTCCGTTCCCAGTATTTGCAGCTGTCAGTTATTATACGAGCAGGTCCCAAAATTTATGGAGGATCAGGATCACCTGAAGGGCTTATTAAAACCCAGATTGCTGGGTTCTACCCATAGAGTTTGTAATAGCACTATGCTTGGGTGGGGTTAAAATTTTGCATGACAGTTGATGCTCATACTGCTGATCTAAGGACAATACAATAAGGACCACTGCTTTATACTAAACTTTACTTCCATATGGAAGGTAAAAAACATTCCTGAAGTAGAAATTATATACTCAACAACATAATGATGTAAAAGAAAAGCACCACATGTTTAGGATCAGTGTCATTTTGCTTTCCTGGAAGGTTGAGTTTTGTGAAAAGAAGAAGAAAAATGAAGTTGATAGAGTTTAGCATTAGGAGAGAAGAATCACGTCAGTTTAGAATGTGGTGCTGGGATCACCCTCTATAGTAAACTATGACCTCTGACATGTTAGAAGAATCAACAGAGGATGGAGAGACAAAGTTTCACTCTTGCTGTCCAGGCTGGAGTGCAGTGGCGTGATCTCGGCTCACCACAACCTCCACCTCCCAAGTTCAAGTGATTCTCCTGCCTTAGGTGCCCCAGTAGCTGAGATTACAGGTGCCCACCACCACACCCGGCTAATTTTGTATTTTTAGTAAAGGCAGGATTTCACCATGCTAGCCAGGCTGATTTTGAATTCCTCAGGTGATCCACCTGCCTAGGCCCCCCAAAGTGCTGGGATTATAGGTGTGAGCCACCAAGCCCAGCCGAGGATGGAGATTTTTAAGAGATATATAAAGTTATCTTGAGTCAGTCCCCATCTTGGCATGAATGAATAATTTAAGTTCTTGGTATATGATACAGGCTGCCCAAATTCTGAGGTGTGTTTTTTAAATTTACAAATATCCATGACGCTGATTTAACTGGCATACCTATGCTAAGAATGAACGGGGAAGAAAGTCTCTTTCTGGTTTTTATCCTCTCCCTTTTCCTTCTTCTCTCCTTAATTCTTTCTGCCTCCAAGGCATTCTAGAGCCATTATCAGGCTGCATACAATGAGCAAGCTCCATGTTCATAAAAAGTTTTATAGAATGAGAGCCCTCCTTCTACATTCTCTTGCACCATGTTGAGAAACTCAGACCCTCTTTTCTCCACTGTCTTGTTTCCTTTGCTCTCTCTTACTTAAGCATGCCTAAAAGGGCTTGCTGACAAGGGAGGTAAGATTCCAAGGTTTTGATTTGGACATAGGGTCTGTATACTTCCTCAGAGGCCTTTAAGTTGGTGTTTATGCTCCAACTCAACTTCAACAGAGATCCAGAATGAAGGGAAATTGGGGAGTGATCCAATTAGAAAAATAAATATATATATATATATATATATATATATATATATATATATCTATGTCTGATCCAGGGAAAAAAAGTAGGCAAGCTTCCAAGAGCAAAGAGGGATTTCTTTTGTTTGTACAACTAAATTGTACTAAATAGAGTACCAATTTTCTTCCAGCCACCTAAATTCTGAGGGAGCATGGACATTATTCACTGTCTTAGGTGAGGTCTACCAAGAATTCAACTCTGAACTAGACTTTAAGCAAAATTATTTCATTTGGTAGAGAACACTGGCAGAGGTGTGGCAAAGTAAGAAAGGGAAAGGAAGAAACCGACACAGAAAAGTTAGTTTCATGGGGAACGAGGACTCACCTCCTCTAGAAAATGGTATGGAACACACTTCTCAGTTGTTCTACCTAAGGGCAAGGGAACGTATCTACCAATCCTTTCTAGTTGTTAGTTAAGGGTCACTCCTAGGATGTTAATTTCTCTGACATTTTTTACTTGCACTCAATTGGACCTTACATGCTCTTGTAATCAGAGAAATCATACAGAGAGGCCCAGAAGCTAATGGAAGGCGTCCAGTAGATGTGAGGAGAGTGCCCACAACCCTCTTGCAGTCATTTTGAGTATTTCTCTCCTTTCATCATCAGGTGTCCTAAAATATCCGGGTATCAATAATAAATGTACCCAATGGAAGCAAAACATATATTTTAGTTTCATGACCTCTCATTCCCTGTTAGTGTCACCTTAATTCCATCCCATCCTGTTATTACAATGACTCTACCAATGTCTTTCTAGAAAACAAATGTAGGAATAAATTTATTCCAAAAAATAAAACACCATCTATGCAAAGATGTCTTTGAAATCTTGATAATTAGTTCTATGAAACAACTCAGAGAAGTAATGCTTAACACTTTCCAAATGCATACTGATGGTAAGAAAAAGTATCAAATACTCACATTTGCATTTTGTCTAGACATGGTTACAGACTAAAATCCCTCAGTTGATCAGCTGGAGGTACCAAATAAATCTCTGTTATCAGTACAATAATAGCACTTGCTTGTTTTGTAGCAGTACATATAAAAAGAACATTAAAATAAAAATGGAATCTCAAGATACAAATTTTTTCAAAGTAAACACTCACCATAGTATACTTGAATTATTAGTCTGATATAACTTCACTAGAGAAATGACAGAAAAGAAGACGAGACTAATGATATGATATGATATGATAATTGAGTTGGCAAGGACAAACTCCTAAGTAGCTAATTTAGTGTTCAAAGCAACCCCAAAGTGCATAAGCATGATTTTTCCACACTACAAATGAGTTATTGTAACTGATTTAGGCGTCAGAGCTATTTTAGTATAACAAATCAATTATTTGGCATTGTATGTCAATAAGTTTTATCTAATCAATTTGCCATTGTAGTCACAGAGAAATTCTTGTAATATGCAGCATGATCAAGCTTGACCCCTATAATAATGCCTACTTATCTGCAGGCTATAATTGTAAAAGAAGAATAAATAAAGCAATTTTGTCATCCTAATCAAACAGTGTAGATTGATTCAGATGTTACAACAGTGCAGTTGATTCAGATGTTACAACAGTGCAGTTGATACATCTCACTAGGCAGCAGACTTCATGGCACAAAAGAAAAATTAAAATTGACTGCATGAAAGTCGACTCCATTTATGCCTAGCTTTCATTAAGGGTCAGCAAGAGAAAATAAACAAACAAATAAAAACAAAAAATAAATACGTTGGTGAAAATATCATTCGGGCTCTCATTTACCTGGCAGGGGATAGACAGAAAACACAGGTTTAATGTAAATAATTGATACCGTGATATGCCTTTATAATTGAAAATAGTCAACATGGTACATTATATAACCAGTAGAGAAAGTGGGAAGTTCTTGAGTGAAGAAAATCTTTCAAATTTGGGTCACATTCCCATATTTAAATCATAAACAGCAAGTAGATGCTGAACATCCAGTTTAATGATCCTATCTTCTTGATTCTGCAATGGTATATCAGCATGTTTTTACAGTATAAAATTCTAGATTCGTAACATTTAATTCTATTCACAAAATTCTGCTGGCATGAAATCATCCTATGACAATTTAACAGAGGACAGCCTTAAGATAGGTATTATGATAGGAGGATGCATAGACCAATCAGTCACAGTCAATAGCTCCAATGAACTTACAGTCTAAGAGGGAGAGATTGACAAGAGCACAAGAGTGGGATGGATACTAATACAGAACCATCTGTGTGGTAAATGGAGATGCAGAGAAGGAACAGTCAACTGATAGGTAGGCATAAATTAGTACAACCACTATGGAGAACAGTTTGGAAGTTCCTCAAAGCTAAAAATAGAACTATGATATACTCCAGCAATCCCACTGCTAGGTATATGCCCCAAAGAAAGGAAACCAGTATACTTAAGAGATAGCTGCACTCCCATGTTTACTGCAGCAGCATTCACAATAGCCAAGATTTGGAGGCAACCTAAGTGTCTATCATCAGACGAATGGATGAAGAAAAGTGGAAGCATTATTCAGCCATAAAAAAGAATGAGATCCTGTCATTTGCAACAACATGAATAGAACTGAAAGTCACTATGTTAAGTGAAATAAGCCAGGCACAGAAAAACAAACTTCACATATTCTCACTTATTTGTGGGAGCTAAAAATTCAAACAATTAAACTCATGGAGATAGAGAGTAGATGGTGGTTACCAGACATTAGGAAGGGTAGTTGGGGCCAGGAAAGGGGATGTGGGGATGGTGAATGGGTCCAGAAATAAACTTAGAATAAATAAGATCTAGTATTTGATAGCATAACAAAGTGACTACAGTCAACACTAACTTATTGTACATTTAAAAGTAAGTAAAAGAGTATAATTGGATTGTAACACAAAGAAAGGATAAATTATTGAGGCAATGGACACCCCATTTACCCTGATGTGATTATTACACATCGTATGTCTGTATCAAAATATCTCATGTACTCCATAAATATATACAACTAATATACAGTCAATAAAAACCATAAATGTAAAAATATATAGGAAGGCAGGGAAGCACGTCACAGAAAGCTTTATAAATAATGCGACACTCAGGTTATTTGTTAACTGTGGAATTTACATTTGTATTTTTGCAAAATCAGTTTCAAAGTTCTAGAACACATTCTGAGTTAAGAATAAGAAAATTTAGGCTGGGCATGGTGGCTTATGCCTGTAATACCAACATTTTGGGAGGCTGAGGTGGGTGGACCACTTGAGGTCAGGAGCTCGAGACCAGCGTGAACAACATGCTGAAACCGGATCTCTACAAAAAATTAAAAAAGAAAAAAAAATTGGCCAGGTGTGGTGGTGCACACCTGTAGTGGCGCACACCTGTAGCCCCTTCTATCAGGAAGCTGAGTCAGGAGAATTACTTCAACATGGGCGGCGGAAATTGCAGTGGGTCGAGATCACACCACTGCCACTGTACTCCAGCCTGGGCGACAGATTCACACTCCATCTTAAAAGATAATAACAATAATAAGAAAATTTAAGAGTCAATTGTATTTCTAAATTTATTAGGTTGGTGCAAAAGTAATCGTGGATTTTTGCCATTACAACCAACCTAATATTTTTCTATATCCTTTTAGCTGGATAGTAACCACATCACCGAGTACTATTTCTGTCACCAGATACTTATAAAATCAAATTAACAACTATATTGAAGACATTGTTCTAGGTGACAAGTGAAAGCAAACTAACTAAATAAACACATAAATAATTAAAGCACAACCTTTACAACCCAGGAAGGAAACAACTTATGAAACAAATTTTAGCACATAAAGAGTTAAATATTAATAACTTAAGATAGGTTTTAACAAATGGAAAGTCATCCTTTCTTCTTGGATAAAACACTTCAACACCATAAACATGTCATTTATCATTCAATCCGTGTATTTATTGTAACTTCTGTAAAATACCAACAAAAATGTTCAAAGTCAGCAAGTGAGATTTAAAGTCTGTATAACAGAAACATTTTGAATGAAGTCAGAAAATGAAAAATCATAGATCCGTCATAGAACCACAGCTATCTGATCAGCAGCTAGTGTTACCAGATACTGAAATATGTACCAAAGTCTCCATATTTGAGACTGTGATATAGTACATTGAATAGAGAGCCTAAGGAGTGGGGAAAAAATTAGGAAGTCCAGGAAAAAAAACCTCAAATACAAATATAAGTTTATATATTATATAAATGTCAACTCAATCCACCAGATTAAAAAAATACATTTTTTAAATAATTAGTATCAAGACATTGTATAATCTTTTGGAAAATGATGAAATTGCATCCATTCCTTATACTATATACCAGAATAAACTCCAAATGGATCAAGAATACAAATGAAATACATGAAGTTATAAAAATATTAGAAAAAAAATAGATCCATTCCTTTATAACCTGAGTGTGGGGAAAACCTTTCTATGTCTGAAATACAGATGCAATAAAAGATTGATCAATGTGGCTCTATAAAAAAGAAATTTTTATAAGGCAAAAAAGAAAATCACAATAAAAGAGTATAAAAATCTGGGAGAAAATGTTTGCAACATGTATCGTAGTGAAGACTAATAGTCAAGAAGTCACTATGGTGACCAACAGGTCGAGAGGCTTCTTGGTAACTGGTACCAGCTATAGGAAAGCAATTGCCACTGCTTTCCTGGAACTTGAGTAAATGCAATCAAGTGGAATTTTAAATTTTCGCTGGAAGTGGAGTCATGAGACTGAAGATATCTCTTTTAAGAGAACCAAAGCATCAAGAATTAGTAAGCCGTATAGGCTGGATACTACTGAAGAGCTGTATTCATATAGTGATGATCACCAGATAGTGAAAAGGAACTTGTTCACCAGTGGAACAACTCAAATAGTAAAGCTTCCTGATGATATTTACCCTATAGATCTTCACTGGTTTCCAAAGAGTTTGGGTATAAGAAACAAACGCAAGCCCAAAGCTTTGTCCTCATAAGTTCTGATGATAAATTTAATTTGATTTCCAAGTTAGAAAGAGTGGAAAAAAGTGTAGCAGCTTACTCTGGAGTAGTACTTGCAGGAACATAGAATGGTGAAGCAACAGCATTAGTTACAATTGGAGAAGATGGACAAATAAAAATTTGGTCAAAGACTCGGATGCTTAGATCAACTTTAGCTCAGCAAGCCCAGGTCAGCCCCCAACTACTCCCAAAGAATATTCCCAGAAAATATACCTATCAAATACAGAATAAGGAGGAGTGCCTTCTGAGGAAAACCAGTGTATTCAATAGTGTGGGGTCCTGATTTAGCAAAGGTTCTTTATACAGCAGGCAAGCAGCTAATCATTAAATCTCTTCAGTGGCCAGGCACAGTGGCTCACGCCTGTAATACCAGCACTTTGGGAGGCCGAGGCGGGTAGATCCCCTGAGGTCAGGAGTTCAAAACTAGCCTGGCCAATATGGTGAAACCCGTCTCTACTAAAAATACAAAAAATTAGCCAGGCGTGGTGGTGGGCGCCTGTAATCCCAGCTACTTGGGAGGCTGAGGCAGGAGAATTGCTTGAACCTGGGAGGCACAGGTTGCAGTGAGCCGAGATCATGCCACTGCACTCCTACCTGGGGGACAGAGCGAGACTCCATCTCAAAAAAAGAAACTTCTTTGATCAAATGCTAAAGTTTTACAGAAAGCTTATGATGGCATCATTTTAAAAGTAGATTGGAATTCAGTCAGTAATCTTATTTTATCTACTGGTGAAGACTGTAAATACAAGGTATGGGATAGTTACAGCCACCCACTGTACAATTCACAACCTCATGAGCATCGTATTACTTCAGTTGCCTGGGCTCCAGATGGAGAATTACTTGCTATTGGATTATTTCATACTTTACACTTATGTAATAAAACTGGGTGATCATATGCTTTAGAAAAACACTGGCAGCATATTTAATATTGCGTGGTCAACTGATGGCACTCAGACTGCTGGAGTGTGTGGAATTGGGCATGATGTTTTTGCGCCTGTGGTGGAACAACACTTGGAGTGGAAAAACTTTCAAGTAACATTAACTAAAAGAAAGACCATACACATTCGTAATGTTCTCACTGATGCAGTGAACTTACTGGAATTCCGTCATGGCCATTAAAGCATCTTTGAACTCTGCACCCTTAGTTGTTTCAATGTCTCTTCAATGTTATGTGGTCTCCACAAAGAACTGGAATACACCAATTATATTTGATCTCAAAGAAGAAACTGTTAGTTTAATCCTGCAGGCAGAAAGACATTTTCTTCTTGTAGATGTTAGTAGTATCAATTTATATTCATATGAAGGGCACTTTATTTCATCTCCAGAATTTCCTAGAGTGAGAACAGATATTCTGAATGCACAGACTGTGTCTCTGAGTAATGATACCATAGCAATGAGAAAAAGCTGATGAAAAAAATAATCTTTTTTGTTGAGGCATCAACTGGAAAACCATTAGATGATGGAAAGTTTCTTCCTTGTAAAAATGAAATCTTGAAAGTTGCTCTGGATCAAAAAGGACTTACCAATGATAGAAAAGTCACTTTCATTGATAAAAATAGAGATATCTATATTGCTTCTGTGAAACAATTTGAGAAGGCAGAAAAAATTCTCAAATTTGGAACAATGGTGCATACTTTGGCATAGAGTGATACATGCACTATACTTTGCGGACTTCAAGATACTCAATTTACAGTGTGGTATTATTCCAATATGGTTTATGTGGACAGTGACATTTTGCCTAAAACATTACATGAAAGGGATACAAGTGAATTCAGTAAAAATCCCCATATTGTGAGTTTTGTTGGAAATCAGGTAACTACAGCAAGAGTTAATGGCCCTCTGGTTCACATCAGTGTATAACTATATCCTGTTATTCTCCATAAATATGTAGGCAGTTCAAAATGGGAAGATGATGTAAGACTTTTCCACTTTGTTGAGCAGCAAACCATGTGAGCTTGTCTAGCTGCTATGGCAGTTGCGAATCAAGATATGACCATCACAGAAACAGGCTATGCAGCAATTGGTGAAATTGATAAGGTTCAGTACATCAATTCTGTAAAAAGTCTTCCATTTAAAGAATCAAAAATGTCCCACATACTAAGGTTTACTGGGAACATACACGAGGTTGAAATAGCACTTCTTCAGGCTGGCATCGTTTATCAAGCAATCCAGATTAATATTAATCTCTACAACTAAGAAAGGGCACTAGAATTGGCTGTAAAATACAAAACACATGTTGATACAGTTCTTGCTTACTGTCAAAAGTTTTTGGAGACATTTGGTAAAGAGGAAACAAACAATGCTTGCAGTATGCAGCAGGTCTTCAAATAGATTGAGAGAAAAAGACAAAGTTGAGATTGAAATTACAAAAGGAGAACAATCATCAAGCAGCCAATGCAGTAAGAGTATGAATCTAAAGCCCTCTATGCCATGCTTATCTTTAAGAAGTTTTGTCTTTTGAAATGAATTCTGATTAACTAAGGATAAGCATGTTTTGGTTGATTAAAAAAGGATAATATTTAAGTAAGTGTAAGCACTTGCTGTGTATTTAATGTAAACGTACATTCAGAAAGATGAAATACAAAGAAATTTATGTACGTCTCTGTTTTATGTTTTTCTATTCCAATAATTAGCAAAATATTACAATATACTTATGATATGCCTGTGTAGTGTTAATTATATATCCGTTTTTTGCCCATTATTTCATCCCTGAATCTTCAGCCCAAATATGAATGTTGATAATAAAACATCGAACTAGTTTAAAATGTGTATTATTAATTTCTCTTTGATCTCTAAATGGTGAAATGCCTCCAAAAGTTTATTTATAGAACAAAAATACATGAGGATAGATTTGCGCAAATGTATAAAATGGAAATACTGATACGCCAAAGTTCATAGCAGCATTACTCAAATAGCAAAAGGTGGAAATAACTCAAATATCTATCATGAATGGATAAACAAATGTGGTACAACACATACAATGGAATATTATTTAGCCTCAAAAAGGAATGAAATTCTGATAAATGCTACAACAGGATAAACCTTGAAAACCGATGCTCAGTGAAATAAGACACTGAGACACAAAAGGTCAATATGATACCACTTATATGAGGTACCAGCATAGGCAAGCTCATAAAGATGTAAAGGAGAACAGTGTTTACCAGAGACTGGTGGGGAGAAGGAAAGGTCGGGGGTGGCTATTGATTAACAAGTACATAGTCTCTGCTTGGGATGAACAAATTCTGAAAATGAATAGTAATGATGGTTGCTCAACATTCTGAATGTTAATGCCACTGAATTGTACCTACAAACATGATTAAAATGGTAAATCTTGTTATGTATATTTTATCATAATTTTAAAAATATATCCAAAATGGGTAAGAAGGATTCTCCTCATTCCTCTTCTGACTTGAGATGGCCAGGCAATAGGCCCTCAAGTCTGAATTTGTGAAAATCTTCTTAAATGATAAACCTGTTTGACTAGTCTTAACCATTTGTCTCCAAATTATTACCATGTAATTTTAAAAAAAATAAATACCCCTTAGAAATTCTTCTGTGAAACCATTTTTGGAAATGGTTCATTATAGAGTGGGTATATGCATATATATATGGAATTTTTATAGAAATATGTTACATGTATATAAAGGGATAAAGGGATTATCTTTCATATCCCCATTTTAATTACTATATATAGTTTTTTTTAATAGAAATCTTTTCTTTTAAACATGTTTCTTTTCTTTTCTGAAATGTTGGAATATTCTGTTCTTGACCCAGATGCTGGGTACAAGAGTATACTCAGTTTATGAAATCTGATTGAGCAGTGATAAAATCTTCTTTATAGAAGAATGCCAATTAATACATGTAAAAAGACTGATAGAATTAGAAAAACCATCATTTTGCAACCTTGATGGTAATTATCAGTTCAAGCAAGAATTATCAATGGATACTAAAGCTAGTTTGTAGAAGACTGATGAAAAATAGGATATTCTCAGAATCTCTAAGTATTTCCCCAGAGATTATTTATTTACTACAATAACTTACTCTTTGATCAGTAAAGACCTCAGGTGTATGGTTAAGCAATGAGATCACTTGGACTCGGGAAGGGGAACATCACACACCGGGGCCTATCATGGGGAGGGGGGCGGGGGGAGGGATTGCATTGGGAGTTATACCTGATGTAAATGACGAGTTGATGGGTGCAGCACACCAACAAGGCACAAGTATACATATGTAACAAACCTGCACGTTATGCACATGTACCCTACAACTTACAGTATAATAATAATAAATAAATTTAAAAAAAAAAAAAAAGAAAGATAGATTTCAGCCAGACAGTCAGGTTGTATTAGCTACTCCTACTCTCCCCATCAGTATGACTCACCACAGAATCAGTTCATCTAGAGTGGTAGGAATAATTACTGTGACTTCCTGCTCGTCAGAGGCCCCACCTCTCATGGTAATAATTCCACCTCCAGTTAAGAATAGGTGTTCTGAAAAATTTATGGGTATGAATGCTTATATGTAAAATTCACAGTGAAGAGAGCAATTGTATTATTTGGGGGAAAAAGATGGAAATTCACCAATAAATATTTTTTAAGAAAAATGTGTAGGTTAAAAGTATTCTGAATTTTTACCAAGGTTGTTAAACCAATTCAAAGGGGAACAGAAAAATCTTTTCAACAAATGATGCTAGACAACTAGATATCCACATACAAAAGAATGAAACTAAACCCCTGTTTTATACCATATGCAAAAATTAACTCAAAACAGATCTGAAAACTAAATAAAACTCTCAGAAGCAAACATATAAATAGTTCTTCATGACTTTGGATTTGGCAAAGGTTTGTTAGATATGATACCAAAAACATGAGCAAAAAAAGAAAAAATTGATAATTTACACGTCATCAAAATTTAAAATTTTTGTGTTTCAAAGGACACAATCAAGAAAGTGAAAAGATAACTCACAGACTGAGAGAAAATACTTTAAATAACATATGTCACAAGGGACTTGTAACTAGAATATATAAAAATATCATACAATTCAACAATAAAAAGAAAAAATAACCAAACTAAAATCTGGGCAAATAATTTGAATATATATTGCTCCAAAGATACACAAATGGCCAATAAGCACACGGAAAACATCCTTAGTCAGTAGAGAAATGCCAATTTAAAATAGCAACTATGTGAGATGATAGATATGTTAATCTGCTTGACTATAATAATAATTTTACTATCTATATGTATCTCATAATATCATGGTGTAAACCTCAAGTATATACAACAAAATTTATTTTTAAAAATATCACAGTGAGATACTACCTCACCATGAACAGGATGACTATTTAAAAAAAGGTCAGATAATAACAAGTATTAGTGAGAACGTGGAGAAAGTGGAATTCCCCATCCCCCAACACACTGCTGGTAGGAGTGTCAGGTTGTGCAGCCACTTTGGAAAAGAGTTGGGAAATTCTTCAAAAAGTTAAACAAAGAGTTCCACTGAACCAAGTAATCCTACCTCCAGATCTATATCTGAGAAAACTTTAAATATATGTCCTCATAAAAACCTGTACACAAATGTTCATAGCAGCATTGATAATAGCCAAAAAGTGGAAATAGCTTTTTCCGATCAGTATATAGAGGGATGAATGGATAAACAAATGTATTATATCCATAATATGAAATACTGCTCAGGCACAAAAAGGAATGAAGTTACTGTTATGTGCTACAACATAGACAAACCTTGAAAACACATTATGTAAAAGAAATCAGATGCAAAAGGCTACATTTTATATTATTCCATTTATATAAAAGGTTCAGAATAGGCAACTCCACAGGGACAGAAAGTAGATTAGTGGTTGCCAGAGGCTGGGGGCAGGGGGGAAAAAGAGAATAACTAGTAATAAACATGGGGTTTCTTTTTGGGGTGACGAAAGATTCTAAAATTAGACTATGGTGATGGTTGTACATCTCTAAATATGCTAAAAACCTATTGAATTGTATTTAAAAGGGTGAATTTTATGTAAATGTATTTCAATAAAGTTGTAATAAGAAAAACATATTCTGAAATTAAAGCCTAAGTTGTGGGTGACTTAAGGCCCAAAGGGAAATGGTCTTTAATAATGCCATCTGTCAATAGAGCCACCTATCAAACCAGGAACCAAGAGTATGTAGATGAAGTTGTATGATCGCACAGAATAGATGGAAAGAGTAGGACACCCCACTAAAGGACAAAACATCATTCCAAAATAGGGTATCCCAAGTTCTGGACGTCTACACATTAACTAATCCAAGGTTGCATAGAAATTGTGGCAAGAGTAGAAACCTATTTCCCTTGACAAGAACCAAATGAACCGCCCCAAATGGCTGGATGTTTGCAGACTCCTCTCCCATACACTTTTGCTCCTACCTAAGAAGGAAGCCAGAGGAGGAAAGCACAAAGGTGCTTAGAGAAGACAGAATCCTACAGCCTCCATTTCTGTGGTTTCTACATCTGACCAGACCCGAGTAAAAATAAACTGCTGCTAAAAGAGAACTGGGAAACCTTGACCGGGCTTCAAAATTCAAAGCCCATGTACATTTAATCAGCCAGGCATACATAAAGTGATGCATGTTTCTGTATCTGCTGGCTTAATATATCCAGAAATTGCAGTGTCAATGTTGCCCAAATTCTCTGTCTGCTGCATAGTGATCTCCCGATGCAATTCACATGTTGCGCAAGGCTGCCTCCTTTATTGCATAAATGCATTGAAAGAAATTTCCATGTCCAGAATTATTTTAGCCACTTTGTGAAAAATATATATATGGTTTTAAAAATGTATAATTTCAAAACCCATACACATATAAGGCAAATTTACCATAAGCTTATTTTAGTAGAGTCCTGGGATGAAGCCATTGTTGTTCTGAGGCAAGAACATGTTATAAGCCTTTCCTTACAGAGGAGTAGTCATGTTTCCAGGCTTAATAGGGAGCATCTAGAGGGCTTATTAAGGACAAGAAGTGTGATAGACTTATTCTGTCGTCCTTTCACAACCTTGATGCTCAATGTTAGGCACAGTAGATTCTCAGTAAGTGGTTTCTTTTTTTTCTTTTCTTTTCTTTTTCGAGACAGAGTGTCGCTCTGTTGCCTAGGCTGGAGTGCACTTGCACAATCTCGGCTCACTGCAAGCTCCGCCTCCCAGGTTCACGCCATTCTCCTACCTCAGCCTCCCAAGTAGCTGGGACTTCAGGCGACCGCCACCAAGCCCGGCTAATTTTGTTTTTGTATTTTTAGTAGAGACGAGGTTTCACCGTGTTAACCAGGATGGTCTTGATCTCCTGACCTCGTGATCCGCCCGCCTCGGCCTCCCAAAGTGCTGGGATTACAGGCATGAGCCACCGCGCCCGGTCTCAGTAAGTGGTTTCTAAGCCACTAAGTTAATGAACGACAAATAACCACGTGACATGTGGTTACCATCTATCAGTTGTCCTTCACTGGAATATAAAATTCTTCACTTCCCCTATTTTGTATTTGTATCTTTCCTCTTTCATAGGGATAACTTTTGTTCTTAGCAATATCAGTATATTTACCTATTTGCCTAAACCTGCAGGTGTGTTGGGGTTGAAAAGTCACTGTTGAAGTTATCCTTACAGACTCACATTTTCAATGATAAGCTCAAAACTTATCAGTGATAAATCTCTATGTATTTTCATTTCATGCTCTATGCCAAAAATAAAATTTTTCAAAAATAATATTTTTCTGACAATTATTTGATCTAGGACTCCAAAACCTGACTCTGAAGTATTGTGATATTTTATAGAGGTTGAACATTCCTTATCTTGAGAAAAGAAGTGTTTTCCACTGCAATTTTTTTCAGATTTTGGAATATTTGCGTTATATGCCAGTTAAGCATCCCAAATTAAAAAATCTCAGCATCATGTTGGTGCTCAAAATGTTTCATATTTCAAATATTCAGATTAGGAATGCTCAACCTGGAATGCCAAGCCCCAGCGTCATCATGCTAAGTTGAGATGTACAAGATCAAATTTTAAAACATTACACAAATCTTATCAACTAATCCTCTTCACCACTGATAGCACTATACCCGCAACTTCAAAATGCAAATAAAGTAAAAATAAAGTACTATTTATTCACTTTATCAATTTTAAAATGTCTCAATATAGTATTAGCTAACAGTTACATAGCATTTATTAGGTACCAGATATTCATCTTTAGCTATACTAAGTAATTTAATCTTCACAACAACCCCATGAGATAATATTATTTTCATTATTCCCATTTGACAAGTGAACAAAATGAGTAACAGATAAGTCACTTGGCCAATGTCACACAATTCATAAATCAGAGAGCTGGTATTAAATCCAGGACAATTATCTCAGAATCATTCTCTTAACTACTACGCTATGTAGCTTTGGGTTAATGGAAAGAGTATGGTGTTCCAGGCATGTCTATTCATTGCTGGTTGGAGGTATATGGGAACAAAACTTCCAAAAGACAATTTCTTATGTATCTCTCTGAGTCTTGATAGTCATTTTTAGTCTTTGAGTTAATAGTTTGACTTCCAGGCATTTATTTGTTCTAAAGAAATAATGTATAAAATGAAACTGATTTATATACAAAGAAGTGTTATTTATAATCACAAAAAGACAATAGAAAATATGCCAAATGTTATGAGACTGTTTAATTATAATTAGTAGAGACAATGAAATATTTGGCAACCAATTAAAAATGATATTTAAGTATTTTTATGATATGGGAAATATTTGTGACATAATGCTAAGCCAAATGCAGGATACAAAGTTTTATATATACTACCATCTTATATTTTAAAATATAGAACGGTATTCATTTAACAAACATTAAAGAGCTCCTCTACGTTATCCATCAATAAGCAAAACAGACAAAGTCTGCTGCTCTGGTGTAGCTAACTTTCCATGGAAGCAGGTAAACAATGAGTATATTAAGTGGAAAAATTATACAGTGAATTCAAAGGCTAAGTACAATTACAAAGAGAAAAGAGCAGACTGAGAGGAATTAGGAATGCTGGGTTGGTGCATGCAGGTTGCAAAATTAAATACAGGTAAGTCTCACTGAGACAGTATGATCTGAGTAAAGACTGGGAGGAGGGAGGTAGAGGATTTAGCCAAGTGAATACCTGAGAGAAGAATATTTCAAGCCGAGAGAACAGCTACAGCAAAGGCTCAGTCGCAGACACTATTAGTACCATACACATATTCTGGGTGCGCACCTCTACACACCTGAAGACAGTTTACTGCAAACACCCGTGACTCATTTCCAGCGGGCCTTTATTTTCAGGCCAAAGAGCATGCTAGGCCAGTACTTGGGGCAACCTGGAAGTTAACAGCCCTGGAAGCAAAACTCAACCAATGACAGCTAGGCAGTTGTTGAAAAATACCCCCAGCTTTCTCGGCTTGGGTAGGATAACACAGAGACATGTTATACACTGTTCCCTAGAGAGAGTTTCTCAAACATTAATTAGGGTGTAAGAATCACCTGAAGCCCTTGTTAAAATGCAGGTTCTGATTGAGTAGGTCTGGGGTGGGGCCTAAATCTCATTTTAACAAACTCCCAGGTGATGGCATGATGCTGGTTCATAGACCACACCTTAAGTAGCAAGGTCAGGGTTCTTCAGTGGGATTGGACCCACCTGCCTCCAGCCTAAGTATATCTTGTGTCGGCTTCTTTTCTGTACCTGACTCCTAGTCTCTCTCCCACAGTTTTAATTTGGCATCACCTTTGAAATAAACTAGTTGCATTTACCCTGTCTTAGAGTCTGTCTGCTTCTGGCGAAACCCTACCCACAGGAATGAGCCTGGTGAGCTAGAAGAACACAGTGAATCCAGGTGACTAGAACAGAGTGATTGAAGGTTTGAGCAGTAAGAAAAAGAAAGGAGCTTGGAGAGGTAATGGGGAAAGAGCGTAAAACCCACATTAAGGGGTTTGGCTTGTTCTCTGAGTAAAATGGGGGTAGGGTGGGGGAGGCACATTGTAGACTTTTGAACAGAGGATGTCATTATGACATAGTGACATTAACAGCCTCACTCTGGCTACTGGTAAGGGTCAAGGGAAGAAGCAGGGAGGCCATTGCATCCAGTGCAGAGATGATGAAGGCAAAGGATGGGGGCTGGAAAGGGAAGCAAATGGGGGGGTGACATGTAAGAAGTCATCAGATTCTAGACACTCAAGTGAAGCAGTCAAGGAAACAGTTACATCCTAACAGGCTAGAGTCTGGGAGGGAAGTTGGTACTAGGAAATATAAGTGTGGTCATCTTCAGCACACAAGTGGCATTCAAAGTTATGGGACCAAATAAGATCACCTAGAATGCAAGTGTAAGTAGGAAAATATTCAAGTATAAATAGGAAAGAAAAAAAAAAAAGAGTCCAAAACCTGAGCCCTGAAACACTCCAGTATTAGAAAACTGGAAGTGAATATGCTCAAAGTCAAAGGTAGAAATATCTGTGGAGGGATTCTATCTAGTAGGTTATTTTTCCTTACTTTCATTAGCTTGATTTTAGTGTCATCTGTGGAGCCAGAGAACCAAGCGATATGCAACACCAATGGCATGTAATTCTGTTTCATTGTTGCCCTGCCAGTCAGGAGCACTATGAAAAGAATCTAGAATATTTTGACAACTCAAATCAGGCAAATAAAATTCAATGAGGTTTCAAAAGTATTACATAAGCATGTGAAACATGTGATGGAATGGAAAGAAAATGTGTTTTGAGCCAGATGAGAAAACATTAAAACATACTAAGAGAATCAAGGAAGTGCAAAACCTAACAAAACGGTGCAGAAAATTACAAACCTCGATGAGACTGGACAGAAATGTTATATAACAACCTGAATGCAGGAGAGGACAATGTCTTCTAAAGGGCATGAGGTCCCTGTTGCTATAGTAATTTAAAAAAGCAGGTTGACTTGTAGGTAAGTGACATGTGGAGAATCAACTGCATCTAGACCCCAAATAGTCCATTGATTTGTAGCCTTTACTGGCCCAAGATAGTACAACTATTCTTCAAACAGAAAGGATTGGAATTTACCACAGAGAGGCTAAATCAAGCCCATAATTATATTGTAATTGTGTTAAGTTCATGAAAATTATTTATGTAAAAATGGAAATAACCTATATGTATTAAAATGTTAGAAATACTTAAGATAATTTGATTAAACTAACATATGAGTCTTGGGATTCTAAATTGAAACATAATTGATTTTGAAATTGTGATCTTAGTTATTCAAAGAGAACTGTTAAGTTTCTTAAACAGTGTTGAGATGTTTAAGATAACTTGAAATTGATTTTATAAGTTTAATTTATTTTAAAGAATTATTTAATCACTTGGGAAGATTCTGTTTATCAGTCAAAGTTCTTATAAAGAAAACTAAGTATTTTCAGGTATAAATGCAGTTTAAAAAGTTAAAAATGGTTTTACTAACCTCATTTGTAAATGGGACATAACATTAATTCAAAGTCTCCTTGATTTTAACAATTGATTGTTAACATCTCCTATATTTAAAATAGAATAAGATATACAAATGGGGCCAGTAGCAGTGGTTCACGCCTGTAATCCCAGCACTTTGAGAGGTTGAGGTGGGTGGATCACTTTGAGGCCAGGAATTCGAGACCAGCCCAGCCAACATGGTGAAACTCCATCTCTACTAAAATTACAGAAATTAGCCAGGCGTGGTTGCACGTGCCAGTAATCCCAGCTACTCAGGAGGCTAAGGTATGAGAATTGCTTGAACCAGGGAAGCAGGACATTGCAGTGAGCTGAGATCGCACCACTGTACTCCAGCTTGTGCAACAGAGTGAGACTCTATCTCAGGAAAAAAAAAATTTATATATATATATTTATATATACATATATACACACACACGTATATCTACATACACATATATACATACAAGTATAACAAAAGCATAAGAGAATCTACTTTAATGTAACTGTAATAATTTAAATATTAATTTAAAAATGATATATGTAAACAGAATGTACTTCTCAGAAGCTTCCTCAAAGACAGCACCAAACCTCCATTGCTTTTACAATTCTCACTTTTTTGTAAAAGAATACAGATTTCCATATATTTGCTAAATTTTATATACTATACAACTATTAATTAGAAAAAAAATACATTAATAGGACAAAAAGAAAACTGCCCAAATGAATGTACTCCATAACAACACTTGTCCCAAAATGCAAAGTGAATGGTGTTAGATCACTTACAGAAGAATTTATGGGAGTATCTTATATAAATCAGACAACTATTCTAATAAGTGAACACCACGTCCAAAAACAGACCAATGAAATCTCTAATGTTAGAAGTATCTCCTACCATATGTCAAATGAATATAGATACCAGCATAATTAATAACATATAAATTCATTTTGATGTACAAGTGAATTCAAACTTGCTTTTTCCTCCAAAACAGTGAAATAATTATTGGCATTGTAATCACTTACCCAATGACAAGAATTATGCTAAGCCTTTTGGACATTATTTTTATTTTTGCATGATAAATCAATGAGAAAAATACTCTTATTATCCCAATTTTACAGCTGTGGAAGGTAGGGAATAGATGGCTTAAACTATTTGTCCATGGCACATTGTGGAGATGCTTAGGATGGAAAAAACTGTATCTTTCCGACTGTGAAGCACCTACTTTAAACCACATCACTGGAGTGCCGAAAAGGGCAACTACTGTAGAACAGGAAACCTGCAAAATTATGTGGATACTAAAAAGGGTAGCTAGTACTCAAAATAGCTGGAAGCAGTGGTGCTAAACTCAAGGCAGCATTTCGTTTTCAAGAACCATTTAAGGTTTAGGAACACTTTTTTTTTTTTTTTTTTTAAGACGGAGTCTCGCTCTGTCGCCCAGGCTGGAGTGCAGAGGCGCCATCTCGGCTCACTACAAGCTCCGCCTCCCGGGTTCACGCCGTTTTCCTGCCTCAGCCTCCCGAGTAGCTGGGACCACAGGCGCCCGCCACCGCGCCAGGCTAATTTTTTTGTATTTTTAGTAGAGACGGGGTTTCACCGTGTTAGTCAGGATGGTCTCGGTCTCCTGACCTTGTGATCCGCCCGCCTCGGCCTCCCAAAGTGCTGGGACTACAGGTATGAGCCACCGCGCCCGGCCTAGGAACACTTTTAACTGGAAAGCACGCAGAAATACTTAGGACAGGTCTCCCCTTAATGCTAGGTCTTTCAGTAGCCCAAATAAAATAAAATAAATTACATTTAGTATCCACAGCAGGCTCATTTTCTTGGCATTCCTGCCCTTCATGCAGGCAGAGTGGCCTGCTTCTGGTGACTTAAGAGCAGAAGGTCCATTCATTTAATGACTCTCCCTGCTTTCCCAAAATCCTCTCAACTGAGTCACTGAAGGTTTTCCATGTTCATAAAGTCAGAAATTCAGAGGCAAAAGAACTTTGGAAGTTATCCTGTTTTGGTCTTTGAACACCTCAAATTTTGCTACAATTTAGCCAACTGTCCCAACTCCATCCATTACAGGAATGACAGATGAAGGTGGATGAGAAGAAAGGAGAGAAACAGATTTAACTGCATCTAGTGCTGCTAAGGAGAAGTAACACAGAGAAGAATGGCTGCATTTACCTGGACAGGCTCAGGCCAAAGCAGAAAGTTACTTGGGCTCTATCCCTCCCCTCTTTTCATGTTTGTGGAAATCAAAGCTGAGTGAATTTATATTACTGGCACATTGGAAGGTGTCCCCAAAAGAAGTCTCTAAAGAACTGAGACAGAAGGACTTTTGAATGTGTTAAGTAAGAGATGCAGTCCCTAATGCCTTTAGGAAATGCATAACATTTCTGGGCCTCAGTTTCTTTCTCTGTAAATTGTAGGATTTGGACAACATCAGGATTTCTCTACCTGTGCCGGATAATTCTTTGCTGTGGGCTGCCCTGGGCACTACAGAATGATCAACAGCATCCTTGGCCTCTGCCCAGTAGTGCCAGTTGCAGTTCAAGTTGAAAACCACTGAATTAGACGATTATAGAGACATCTTCGGCCTTGACATATTAGGATGCCAGGGAAACTTTGACGCTTTTATCAGTAACAACTTGTGGTTAATTTCTCACATCCTGGAATTCGAAGCTTCCTTGAGAATGAATACAAGACTGAAGGCTGACAGAGACAATCAAGTGTCCCCAGAAAGGAAGGGGTCATTCTCTTTAGAGAAACCTCTCAACTTGACTTGCCGTCACCTAGAATGACAATAATTCTTTATAACCTCAATTCCTACATGGGAAGACTACAAAATCCCTGAAGTATTATTACCAGATCTGCTTTTCAGGACAGACATGTATGACCATATCTTCATCTTCTCTTTCTGGCATCCAGTGGCTGCACTTAAGAATCCAAATCATCCTCTTGGTGTTGCAACACCTGCCCATCTTGTGAAACTTTTCTGTAAGCGGCTCGGCGTTTTGGAATTTTGCCCCAGACTCTCTGCTTCCTAGCATTGGGTGCTCATCTATTCTCATTTGTGTTGCTGCTATCTTGGTTGATGGGAAGCTTCCCATGCCTGTGCAAACTGGCTTCTACGTTTTTCTCTGAGTGATGGTGCTGCGACACAGGCATCTCTCCGTAAATTGAATCAGAAATCCAGTCACCTCCACAGTGACAAAGGTGCATGCATCTAAGAATGGGCTCTACATATAAAGTGATTAGAAGAAGGCCAGTGAAATTTAGAAGGAGCTTCCCATACAGAAGGATCTCTCAGTTGGAGAAAATGAGCTCCTATGAAGTTTGTCATCTGATTAGCCCTGTTTACTGGGTGCTTCCAACTTCTCATCACCATCACTGGAGCATTTTGGTTTTTGTTACACAAATCATGCATGCCTATGATTTTTAGAAAGAACAAAAATATAAAAACATACGAAGATATAAAGGGAAATAGATATAATGTGTATATGTAATCATGTAGCATGCTATTCTGCACTTTGGATTTTTGTTTGACTTGATATATCGCAAGCATCTAGAGATCCCTCATTTATTCTTTAAAATGAAAGTGGACTAATACATTTTCTGGGTACATTGTACATTTTTTAAGAAGGCCCCTTTAGGCATGTGAAGGTTGTATACTGTTTTGCATAAGACAGTGCTGCAAAGAATATCCCTATAAATGTATATCTGAAGAGTCATTCATAAAAAAAACAACAACAACAACAACAAAAAACAACGGAAGAAGGGTATGTTAATTTAAAACTTTGCTAAATATTGCCAAATTATCCGTGGAAGTGGATGTACTAGTTTATACTCTTCTGGGGAGCATTTTGAAGTGGTCATTGGAAGAAGAGTTTCAGATTCCTAGGCCACAGCAAAATGTAGCTTAAAATGATTAAACTGGGTTATTTCTACACTGGTTCTCTTACTTTGTAGTCTCCCTCCTAGGTTTAAAATCTTTTGTGATAGATACAGTAAAACAAAATGAACTTAACTGCAACCACTGAGGAGGTTCTGAAGTCAGTTTCTAAGGAGTAAAGATCATGTAGTCAAGATTATCTTTGAAAACATCTTAAACAGTTCACAAAGTACATTGTGTATAGTTTTATATAAACAAATCTGTACAGTAATATGCAAAATTATAAAATGTACAGCAATGTACCATGCAAATCAAGTAAATATACTAAGAATTTCACATCATTGTATTCTTAAATATTAATCATTTTCAGTTCAAGGAGATAGAGGCATTTTAAGGAAACTCAAAAATTTAGAATTATTGAGAAAAACAATTATGTTTCCCATCTTGTATTAACCTAGGTGCCTGAAGAAAACAGAATACATACCAATCATTCAAATAAGTTTCTTTAACAAAAGGACAAATTGCTGGGATTACAGGCTTGAGCCGCTGCGCCTGACCAGTTCATCTTGTTTCTTTATGCAAGTCGCTCCTCTTTGTCTCACCAACCACAGTAATTCATCATGACATTTCAAATTCTTTTAAAAATTGATGTCCACAAGAATATTGTCCCCTCTAGCAGGGCTTTTTATCAATGAAACTTAAATATTATAATAGTGTCTGAGTATACACACGCTGACTAAATTGTTCTACTCTTTACTGTTATTCTTACTTTCATAAAATAAATGCTCTTTGACATTTCATAAGGTCCCATCAATAATCAGTGGTTGAAGGAATACTGAATTTCCAAAACTTGCTTGAGACACCTGGATAAAGACAGAAGTTCTCAAGCAGGGAGTGAGGAGGAGAAGGGGCACTGAGTGAGACATAAATACACAAGGAGTTGATTTTTCTGGTTGCTCCTGACCATCCAAATATGAATAATGTTCATTAAGATTATCTTGTCAATTTAGTTATATTATAATTAAACACATAGATATGTAGATAGATATATAATAGACATGGAAATACTGATACATAATGAAGTAAAAACAGCACTCTATTGTGAAGTACCATATAGTTTGGTATTTCCATTTTAGGTCAAAGGCTATGCATAACTTTTCATAGTGGATTAAAAGAAGTTTATTTCCTGGTGGGATGAATTTGAATTTGGTAAATTTGTATGGCGACTCCTGGTGGCATGTCTCTCCTTTCATCTTGCCATGTCCAAGGAAGAATAATAAAAATGAAATTTAAAAAAAAAAAAAAAAAAAAAAGGACAAATTACAGAGGTGTAAGCTAAGGTAAGGGAACAAAAAGAGATGGTAAGGCCCCAGAGAGAGAGAGACTAAGTACACAAGAAAATGATTGTCATGCCTAACACCTAAGACAAAAGGAGGAAATCACGTGCTTGGTGCTGGATACAAACCTCTTCAGTGGCTTACAGCAGTAAATGGTAAACACACACATACAACTAGAGCTGAGGCACCAAAACGGGGAGTGAGCAAAGATACTCTGACCTTTCCCTTCTGCTAGTTGACCTGCAAACTTGACTACAAGCCTGCTGGCGAAGAAGGCTGGGTGATCCAATACACAGGGATCAGCCTCCTGGGACAGGGAGCAAGCCAGGGATGTCCATTCTGGGACAAAAGCTCACTGAATGGATTGACCAGAGAAATCACTAGCACTATTTAAATTATTATCTGTATCTCCTTTTCTCTTTCACTTTGCCAGCAAAGTTGGACTAAATTCTACGACCCTGTGATGAAATTCCACTGTACGTAGCAGAGGATCACATTAGAGAGCTCATTGCCTTTGGATAATTCTTCTAGCCCACAGAAATGAAGAGTGAAAGGACATACAGATCTCCCATGCTCAAGAAGTTCAGGGTGAGAGCCTCTTGTGCTTGGATCAATTTCCTCAGGGGTGCCAGATCCCTCTCTCACCATATCATGTGCTGTCCTAACATTTAAAAATTACCCAGGTACATAGTACCTCTGAGTTTTGACTTTTCTCATCTGCAAAACAAGAGGATTGAATTAGATTGAGGGTTCTCCAACCTGGCCAGTCTCCAAAACTTTAGGGGATTCTATTCACAATACATATTCCCAGGTCCTTCTTCAGGCCCACTGAATCAGAATCCTTGGGTTTGTGGTTCACGGAACATTCGTATATAGAATTTCACCCAGGTGATGCTGGCATGCATCCAGGCTTGAGAACAGCTGTTCTCAACGATCTTCAAGACAGATTCCAGTTCAAAAATCCCACGACAATAAGATAAAGTTAGCAAAATAATCCAAAGAATTTTTTCTTGTCACTTAATAAAAAAATTAGGAATTAAGGTATATCCAAAGTAATAATGTTTCCCTAACCTCTTCCAAAATGTTACAACATTTTATGTTTTGCATTTTCAGATTTTTATTCTAATATTGGTAACTAGAAGTACATTCTGTATTTTTTATTTGTGTCTTTTTTCTATAAACTAAGAGGTGGGTTCTGAGGCAATAAGTCTCATTGTTAATTACATCTATGCCATTATTAAAGGAATATCTTTAAAAATTTTTTCTATTTCCATAGGTTTTTAGGGATCAGGTGGTATTTGGTTACATGACTAAGTTCTTTAGTGGCGATTTTTGAGATTTTGGTGCACCTGTCACCCAAGCAGTATACACGGAACTCAGTTTGTAGTCTTTTATCTCTCACCCCCTTCCCACCCTTCCCCCCTGAGTCTCCAAAGTCCATTGTATCATTCTTATGCCTCTGCATCCTCATAGATCAGTTCACACTTAGTGAGTGAGGACATACATTTGGTTTTCCATTCCTGAGCTACTTCACAATAGTCTCCAATCCCATCCAGACTGCTGCAAATGCCATTAGTTCATTTAAAGGAGCATCTATTTTAATAGCAGCTTCCTGTTATTACTTCTACAGGGGACCACATGAGGAGAACCAGTTTCTAGGAAATCCTCCAGCACAATAATTTGTATGATCTTGGACAAAATATTTAACCTTTAGGCTTTTATTATGATTTCAGCTTTTAAGTGACAGGATTGGCCTAAATGATTTAGAAAGTCCTTTCCAGCCTTAAAAACCTGGAGTTCTAAGAAATGTCACAATATCTACACATATCTTCCTTTGTTGTCTACTGTTGCATCTTAAAAGAGAGAGTTTTTCAAAAATTGGATACCCTGTGCTAAACAGATTATGACAAAATAAACAACTCTCTACTAGTTACCTGCATTTCAAACCTGAGCAATCACTCATCAACACAAGGAAGGCACCCAGGAAGGTGGGAAAAGTTTTCCTGATGACTGGGCTACTAGGCCTGTCCAGGCATCTCTCATGTTTCTCCGGCCTTGTAATCAAAGGAGTATTTTCCTATCAACCTGATTTGATGTACCTTGACATGAAAATCACTTCCTTCCACACAAACTGCTTTTCTTTCTAAATCATTCATACTAAAAATGAACAATGCCAGAGAAAGCAAAGCTACCAATAGAATCAAATGACTGTAATAAATGAGTACATTTGTAACTGAGTAATATCTCTCAGGACAAAGCAGTCATCTAACCCTGAACTGCAAAGTAGATATATTTCCTTATTCTATAATCATCCTCAGTCTTTAAGACACGTAGACTCATGCCTTTGCCATAAGACAAGAAAATCCTTCTAATTAATACTTCCAATAGCTATTTACATTGCAGTAAGAAAAGTGATTTACCTAAGCAGCAGACCATAAAGATCAAACACTGTGGAAAAATTAAATATTGTAACAAGCAAAATTTATGATAAAGTTCATGAATGATATGCCATAATGTATTTTGCATAATTTGTTTTGATAATAACATGACCATGTTAAACAGATAACATACTTGACTGTAATTATGCTTAATTTTATGCAGCCAGATCAAAGCTTTATTGTATTAATATTTGATCCTTATTTCTATAGGATCTATAAAAGGCATCAATGAAAGCCATTTGCTCAGTTACCTGCACAGGTAAGTCATTATGCATGCACACACATGCACACAGGCAAACACATACACTTGTGCATCTTCCTAGCTATTCGGTGCAACAAATATTCTGGTTCTTTCCACGTCTCTCTATCAGTAATAACTTCCTGTCAAAGTGTAGAAACTTCAAATTGTCCAAAGATGATTCCTTCAAGCCTAGCCTGATGTGTGTTCAGTTGCTAAAATGATGTTATTTCGGGATATCTAGACATGCTTTGCTATCCAAAAACAGTACCCTACTAAATTTCCAATGCCTAAATATCTTTATCAGCAGGAATGCTTCCATTTGATAATAGAAAAGACATAAAATGCAAACATCTCCAGGAGATGTGGCTTATCAACTGAAAATCAATTACATTAAATATCACTCGTTCTACAAAGCAACGAAAGGAAGGACAAGGGATGATGAAGCAAAGACCAGCCAGCTACTAGATACTTGATAATTGGGAGACACAGCATCGTAGGCCTAAGACATTGGGGTGTGTGACTGGAAGAAGAGGTTTGAATGTTTTCATCCTCTCAAATTCATGCTGAAACTTAATTCCCAATGCAAGAGTGTTAGAAGGTAGTAATCAAATCATGAGGACTCTGTTCTCATGAATGGGATTTTGTGCTCTTATAAAAGGGCTTAATAAAGATAGTTCATCCCTTTTTGCACTTCCTGCTTCTGCCACCTGAGGACACAGTGTTTTTTCTTTCTGGAAGATGCAGCATTCAAGGCACCATCTTAGAAGCAGAGAACAGCCCTCCCTGGAAAACTGAACCAGGACTTAAACTTCCCAACCTGTGGAACTGTGAAAAAATAAATTTCTATTCTTTATAAATTATACCTGTCTCAGATATTTTGTTATAGCAATACAAGGAAAGATGGGGGTAAGAAGAGGATGATGGAAGCCATGTTTACGTCTACATAATTTTGCTGTGATAGTTTTCAACATTTATACAGAAGTTTTTGCTTACTTACTGCTACCACTAACAATAATTTCTAACCCAATTGACCTTACTGTCTGAGATTATCTCTAAGTCCTCTCACACCTGGACTGCAATTAGTCAGACCTTTTTCACAGTTACTTTTATATTGTTCACAGGAAGTTATATAACAACTAACAGCAGGGGCAGGTATTTGAAAACTGGCTCTGCTTAAGGGGCTTTAACTAAGTAAGAAACATTCAGCTTAATGGTCTATGGATCTGTCACCTGAGGAGCAGAATGAGGATATTAATAGTCATGACCTCAGGTCTGAATTTGGGTCTTGCCAAAGTAGAGCCTGGGACATGGACTTGGGGGTGGGTAGTTTGGAAGGTGGTCCCTGGAAGCAGGAAGGGGGGCAGGGAGAATGAGGTAGAGGTGGAGAAAAAGCCTATATAAGGATGAATGACTGAAGCTGCTGCTGCTGCTGCTGCTGCTGACAATACAGGCTTGACTCAGCTAAGATCTCCAGACTTGGGTTCAGTGTGGTGCCCTGAATTGCCTTCCAAAGGCTGGAAAGCTGCAGCATTTATCCTGTATCTGCTGTCCTTTACTGGCTGAAGATTGCTGAGTGGAATCACTCAATATCAGAAAAGACTGAGGCAGAGATCTGAAAAGATGAGGGTGTTCACTTGAGTGAAAGATGAAGCTGAGCATGAGTATATGCTCTGGTCCACCAGAGCTGCAGCTGAAATCAAAGCAAGGCTGAGTAGGGCCACACAGGGTCCCAGGGACATCTGCCGCACCTTCTGAAGCTATGTGAAGGCTGAAGTGGGAAAACGCATGCAAAATGCTCACCTCTGTCAGTTTGGCTGCATAAGTGCCATTTTAGGGCATTGTTTTACTTTCTTGCTTATTACTACTAATAATAGGTAATAATTAGTATTTTAATTGTAATGTCATTAATTATCCAGTTATTACTTTTTCTGTGTCTTCTCTTCTACTTATAACCATGATGTCATTCACGGTATACATTCAGTAGGTGCTAATAAATATTTTCAATAAACAATTGAATGATAATATATGAGTATCAGCTACAAAGCCTCTCACAATAGTCAGCTCAAGAAATAATTGTGAATTGACTCGAACCAGACCATAATGGAATCAAGGAAGGAGCCCATGTTTTTGTATCATGTGCTTTCTCCCTGCAGCCCTAATCTTGAGTTCATCACACTACTAGCACTCAATAAATGTTGACTGACTTATTTGGTTCACTATGTTGAAATTGCCCCAAGGCAACACAGTTAAAAAGCCAGAGAGTACAAGCTGATGCACATTTTTTTGTGTTTCATGAAAACATTAATAACTGAAGCTATTAATACTGAGCCCAGATTCACCAAGCTCTCTGTGCCCAGAGCCTTTCAAGAATTCAAACCCCCAAAATAATCACAATCAATTCCCAAAATGCATTCTGGATGGTTAAAAAATGTAGAGGAAGGTAATTGTAGCATTTGACTTCTGATTAATATTTCTCATAAATAGTTTAAAATCAAAAGAAGTCTGTGCTTTTTAGGTAGGTTGCCTCCCTACTGATTACTTACTGGTTACTGGTTTGGCTGAAAATTTATCTTTTGTGTATTTATCACCACATTTTAAGCAAGGAAATGGAGCCACAGTGAGGTTAAACAACTTGCCCAAGCTCATAAGACTTGTAGGCTGCAGGCGCCTGTAGTCCCAGCTACTCAGGAGGCTGAGGCAGGAGAATGGCAAGAACCCAGGAGGCGGAGCTTGCAGTGAGCAGAGGTCGCGCCACTGCACTCTAGCCTGGGCCACAGAGCGAGACCCTGTCTCAAAAAAAAAAAAAAAAAAAAGACTTATAGGCTGAATCTGGAGGCCAGGGTCTTAACCACTATGCTTGACTGAGTCATCGGTTGACCACTAGTGGGCACTGGGAAAAATGCCAAGGGTACCAGGCATACTACTTACCTCCCAGGAGATGAGGGAGGCAGCACGAAAACAGGAATTTTCAGCGCTATGGACTCGCTGTTGTTTTGCCCTTACTCTAAAAGTTATACAAAGACATTTTTAGTTTTGCTGATTTATATGTATCACTGGATGCTGAGATGTGATGGATTCATGGTAGAGCAGGGATGGGGCAAGACATAGAGGTGGATTCATGGCAGAGCAGGGATGGGGCAAGACAGAGACTAGTTATGAGGCTACAGCAATGGTCCATTCTTGTCTGTCTTTCCATCTCTAGCAATAGACATGGTGGTTTCTAGAACTAGCGAAGAGGCAATGGAGATTGAGAGAATTAGAATTTCAATTGCGATTGAGAGACAATTAGAAGGCAAAATTGCCTAGCCTTATTCAATGACTGAATTTGAGGTGATGAGTGTACCCCACATAGGAAAATTCACTTTTGCTAATAAAAGGAAAAAATAATTCATTGTGTACATTATGAAATCAACTGAAAGTCTGAAAAACTTAACTTGAGATATAGGAGTCAAGATGACATAGATCCCAGCCAACACTCACTACAGTAAGTTCACCACTACTGGTACCTAAACCATGGGCAGCTGCAACTACTAACCTGGATTTATTAGTCTATGTACAGTGCTAATGTACAACATCTAATTATCCCCATCTCCTACCACTTCCTCCCAATTCAAAGTTCTGGGCAGGCATTTCCAGTTAGCCAAGTTTGACATGTGCTCAAGGCATGGCTGATAGGGGTGGGGAGAAGGCGCTTCAAGCCCTTTCAGCTTTGTAGTAAAACACAGAGGACTACCTCCGTCTAAGGGCTTACCTACTAGGAGATACCAATAAGAAAGGAATTCAGATGCTGAACAGCCAAATAAAAAGCAAATGTGCAAATGTTCACTACAGTCTGGCAAATAAGCTGCCAAGGAGGACAACCCTGCCTTGAGCAGAGGATGGTGGTACCATTTACTGAGATAGAAAACCCAGGGAGAGGCCAGGCACTGTGCTCACGCCTGTAATCCCAGCGCTTGGGGAGGCAGAGGCAGGCAGATCATTTGAGGTCAGGAGTTCGAGTCTAGCCTGGCCAACATGGTAAAACCCCGTCTGTACTGAAAAATACAAAAATTAGCCAGGTATGGTGGCACATGCCTGTAATCACAGCTACTTGGGAGGCTGAGGCAGGAAAATCACTTGAATCCAGCGGGGTGGAGGTTGCAGTGAGCCGAGATCCTGCCACTGCACTCCACCCTGGGCAACAGAGCAAGACTCTGTCTCAAAAACAAAACAAAAGAGGAGAGTTCAGCAGGATATCTCGTTTGACATAACTCCTACAACTCATTATCTTACACCTCTCCCATGGCTTTCCATAGTGTCTAGGAGTAAATATAAACTCTCCAAAAGATTCAAAAGACACAGAAAAGGTGGCCTCTGATTGTTGCACCAGATTTGTCTTATACCCTTTACCTGTTTTTTGTTTGTTTGTTTGTTTTCAATTCCTCAAGTACATCATACCATTTCCTGCTTACAGAACATGGCTCATGCTATTTCCTCTGCCTGAGGGGATATTTTCCTTTCTCTTAGCCTGGCCCAATTATTCATTCTTCAAATCTCAGATCAAATACCATTTCCTTAGGGAAGCCTTCTCTAACCTCTAAACTGTAATGTGCTCTCTTAACACTTTGTATTTGCTTCTACAGCCATTATCAAAGTTGGAAACAACATATTTGTGCAATTTTTAAAATTAAATTCCTCTCCCCCACTTCAGTGATGACAAAGACCAAATATGATTTGTCATTACTATATCCCAGATGCCAAGCCAGGAAATTAAAGATTTATTGAAGAATGAATGAACCAATGCATAAATTAATGACTGAAAGAATAAATATATATGACCGTCTAGGTTTGAGAGAGGATAATTAGCCCAAAAACACTGATTTGGGATCATCGGGATACAGATGATAACCGTAGCCAACAGAACTAATCACATCACTCAAAAAGGAGTGAAAAGAGGACTTGGGATGAGATATTAATTATCAACTATTACGCATTTCTTAATGTGATCCGTGGGTCACCCTACAGTAAAATCAGCTGGAGATTGGATGAAGGAATCTATGTCTTTAATAAATGACTCCAGATGGTTTTAATGCAACCTGAGAACCACTAACTTTAGCAGTCAGTAGAGAAATACCCTTGAAGCAGTCCCAAAGTTTGTATTATAGGCCAGGTGTTCTAACTTCTAGAAGAAGCATAAACATGCACAAGTAGCTAAGAGCATGTTATTGTGCAAAGAATACCAGAGGAGGATTCAGAAATCCTGGGTCTGTTACCTGATCTCATCATATGCTACATTTACAACCTACATTAATGACCGGTAATTATCTTTAGGGAATAGAGACTTGGGGACTTTGGTCATAGTCCACTCCATTAATGTGTTATGAGGATTCAATATATATGATAGATAACTTTTTAAAATACTCCATTTGCATTATGTTTCTAGAAAATGCAAAGGGCATGTTGATCAACTCGAGAATTTCCTATTCATTTCCCTCAGATAGTAAAATGCTTTTTTAAACATTAAGTAAATTATCGTTTTATATATGTGTATAAGAGCACAAGTATGTGTGCCTTAACTGTAATCACTAAAGAACAGAAATGTAAATCTAAAACCACGGGCTTTCCACAAGACACTGTCTTGTGGAAGACATCAGAAAAGGCATTAAAAGGGCGGGGGAAGCTTAACCTACATCTCTGGGAAATAAGAAGATTATATTCAAGCTGTCATTTCTTGTTGCCACTATTACATGCAGTCAACAATTTATTTTATCACAAGTTATACAGAAATGACACCTGGATAATCATGTTGCCTGTAATAATATCATGTAAGATGGGAGAATGGTCTGATCGTTTGAGTGCTGGCTTATGATTTGGGAAAATAGCTTGTAATTGTAGTTCTACTGACAAATTGGTGCTGTTGGGTAAATCAGTATTTACCACCTCAGTTTCTCCATCTTATACAGTTGAACACTGACACTTAATTTCTGGAATCCTAAACTAGGCTGTGTGCAGTAATGCTTACACACACAGAATCTGGAAGAGAAACGCCAAAGTACAAATACTGGATTTCTTCCGCCTCCTCTTAGATAAGTTACAGTATTTCTGTTTTACATCCATAAAATTGGGTCAAAAATAATACCCATTTCATAGGGTTATTGTGAGGATATGACTTAATACAGTGTAAAGTATTTAGAATAGTTTCTGGCACATAAGAAAGGAATAAATAAATGTTACCCATTATTAAGCTACATA
This sequence comes from Theropithecus gelada, assembly GCF_003255815.1. NCBI lineage: Eukaryota > Metazoa > Chordata > Mammalia > Primates > Cercopithecidae > Theropithecus > Theropithecus gelada. Next base: position 29,311,353 of record NC_037674.1, on the reverse strand, counting down.
CCTTCTAGGGTTCTTAAGAACACTAATGAAAGTATGTGTTTGTGTGTGCCAATGCTCTATGAAACACATACACACAGAACAAATGTCATACTCCAAAATAAACAACATCCCTTTTGAAGTCATCATGGTTGAGTTAGAGAGAAAATAAAGGATATGTTGAGGGCAGTGAAGACGGTTGGAGGGCTGAGGGAGAGGTACACTTACTCTAAATAAAGTGACATTGCTCAATGTATCTTGGGAACTTTTGGCATTGCCTATGGATCATTTCTTCTTATTTCACAGTTGTTTGCCAATTATTAAAGACTTTTATCTTCAGATGGTTTATGTAATAATTGGAAGTAGCTGAGAGTCAGTAAGTCAAATGTGATGAATGAAGTGGTTAACAAGAGTCCATAGCACATATATATATATATATATATATATATGTATATATATATTTATATATATATATGTATATATATATTTTTTAGATGGAGTTTCACTCTGACGCCCAGGCTGGAGTGCAGTGGCACGATCTTGGCTCAATGCAAGCTCTGCCTCCCAGGTTCACACCATTCTCCTGCCTCAGCCTCCCGAGTAGCTGGGACTACAGGCGTCCGCGACCACACCTGGCTAATTTTTTTGTGTTCTTAGAGATGTTAGCCAGGATGGTCTCGATCTCCTGACCTCGTGATCTGCCCACCTCAGCCTTCCAAAGTGCTGGGATTACAGGCATGAGCCACTGCACCCAGCCTCCATAGCATATTTTTTTAACAGAAGCATACAATAGGCTGAAATGAGCCATGGTGTAGAAGTCAATCAATGCATTTAGCTCTGTCCAGTTTTACAGCCTATGGAGGCAACCTAAGCTACTATCTTTAGTGCAGGAAACAGTTCTATTTGAGTCCATCTCCCTTGGACTCAGCATCAAAACATTCTGCTTGCAAATTGGGCTTAGTCCTTTAATACATTCTGAACAATAAGGCTTTTACCTGTTTCAGATACTCATTTCTCAGCTTGGGTCTTAGTTTAGGTAACTAGGTAATTCTCTTGATAACCTCTCTAGTACCTTAATCCCTCCTAGGATTTGTATTTCTCTTAATAGTTCTCGTTCTGGGATGTTGAGAGCCTATCCAAGTGATACCCAGAGTTAGAGTCCTAAATGCTTTGGAAGCCATCATCTGTGGTCTGAGGCATACTTTCCAGGTGGCAGGTTTTTCTCTGCTGCACTGGACTCCCTCTCCTCCCTTGCTCCTGAGTTTTATGCCAGAGCCTAAGTTGCCCCACTGGATATACCTATTCCATCTACCCCACTCTCACCTAATTCATCATAATTGATTAGGCTACCCTTTGCTATCTTACACCAGAGTTCAGAGTTTATCTTATATCCACACAGCAATCTCAAAACTGATTTATAATTTCTATAAAATATGTCTATGTTTGAGCCGGAAGGAATAACATGAATGATAACATGAGCAGAAACAAGCAAAAAAAAAAAAACCCCATTCATCTGAGGTTTTGACATAACATCATTTCTTGAATCTCTGCGATACGGTGGTTTGTATTGTACGCTTTGCAACAACATTCCTAGTATAACCTGGAAATTCCCATCTTTCATTGTCAGTTAATATTTCCCTTCAAAGATGCACCATGCCTTTAGCTTCCTACAAAGGCAGGTATTCCAGTCTTATAGTTTGGAAGCCATTTAATAGTGATAATATAACTTAACAGCATTCATGAACTCTGCAACATTTTTGTTATTCCTGTTCATGGGTCTTTGTATATCCTTTTGAATTTCTTACCTCCTATAAAATTTTTTTAATTCTCAAAAACTAATCTTATTGACACCTAACTTCTTCACCCCAATAAAATCTTTTCAAGTGACTAGCATCCCCTCTCCAGACTTACAAAACTTCCTAAAAATATGATACTATCTCTTAGCACAAACTATTATCACTCACCTTTTATTAAGAGAGATCAGTACATAACTACATTTGCTAACACAAAATTGGCTGACTTTAAATGTACAACTTACACAGATGCTTAAAAACATAAGCCATAATCTTTCATGACAAGACCGGCCTGCATTAGCAACAGGATGTCAGGGAAAGAGCATCAGACTTTGGATTCTGGGCAAGGCACAACAGGAGTCAACCAACACCTTTAATTAGCTATATGATGTTGGGCCTCCCTTGTTTTGCTCCTCTGAGACTCAGTCATCTCATTTGTAAGATGAGGCTAACAGTACCTTCTTCCCAAAGCTCTGATGACATGTATAAAGTTAAAATGCCTAGAACTGACTGTAATAGAATAGGATACCTACTGGTTTCTTTCCCTTTCTCTTAGTTCCATTTCACACCAGAATACACTTAAACACTTTGGCTGCAGTTGGGACTAATCTCCTGATATATATTATCTTTCTCCCCTCTGAACCAATTTACAAACACATGTATTCTTTGGTTTCTAGTCTTGCCTCCTAGATGAATTATACTGTTGGACCTTTTAGGCTTTATCTCTAGCAAGAAGTAATGTCCCTAGCTGGTTCTCTACTGCTTCTAGGGGCCCTTGGCCACTTCACACCTTACAGGTCTCCTTTCACTCCAAAAGCACAGACAGTAAAAGCAAAATAGGCAAATGGAATTACATCGAAGTAAAAAGCTTCTGCAGAGCGAAGGAAACAATCTACAGAAAGATGAGACAATCCATGGATTGGAAGAAAATATTATTTGCAAACCATATATTTGATAAGGGGCTAAAATCCAAAATATATAAGGAAACCAAACAAGTCAATAGTAAGAAAATAAGTAACCTGGTTTTAAAATAGGCAAAGAACCTGAGCAGATGTTTATCAAAAGGATAGATGTAAATGGAAGATATATCAAACAATGCTCAATATCTCAGGAAAATGCAAATTAACACCACAAAGAGGCTGGGCTGGGATGGCTTTTGCTTGTAATCCAAGCTACTCTGGAAGCTGAGGCAGGAGAATCACTTGATCCCTGAAGTTTGAGGCTGCAGTGAGCCATGATCATCAAGGTGCTCCAGCCTGGGTGACAGAGACCCTGTCGCTTAAAAAAAAAAAAAAAAAGAAAAGAAAAGAAAAAAAAAGAAAGAAAGAAAGAAAAAGCCAAAAAACCACAGCATAATGTCACCTCACACCTGTTACAAAAAGATGATAATAACAAGTGGGTGTGAGGATGTAGAGAAAAGGAAATTCTTGTACATTGTTGGTAGGAATGTACATTAGCACAGCCATTTCAGAAAATACTATGGAGGTTCCTTAAAAAACTAAATATATAATTACTAGAAAGTATAGTCTAGCAATTCCACTTCTTCATATTCAGTCATGTGTTGCTTAACAACAGGGATATGTTCTGAGAAATGAGTCATTAGGTGATTTTGTCATTGCTTGAACATCATAGACTGTACCTTGCACAAACGTAAATGTTATCACCTACTATACACCTAGACTATATGGTATAGCCTATTGCTGCTAGATATGTTTAGATACACAAACATTTACAATTTGACACATAGAGCATGTTACTGTAGTGATTACTGTAGACAACTGTAACACACTCACAAATGTGTGTCTAAACATATTCAAACATAGAAAAGGTACAGTAAAAATAAAGTGTCATATTTTGGGACCACCATCATATATGCAGACTGTCATATATGCAGTCCATCATCAACTGAAATGTCATCATGCATCTCAGGGCTGTATATCCAAAGGAATTGAGACTGAAATTTCAAAAAGATAGCTGAACTTCCATGTTTACTTCAGCAATATTCTCAACAGCCAAGATATGAAACAACTTAGGTGTCTACCAGTGGATGAACGGATAAAAAAGTAGATGTACACATAATGGAACACTACACAGTCTTTAAAAAGAAAGGAGTCCATAATTGTGACAACACGGATGTAACTGAAGGACATTATGCTAAATGAAATAAGTCAGGCACAGGAAGAAAAGTACTGTATAATCTCAATTATATGTGGAATCTAACAAAGTCAATCTCAGAGAAACAGATTTTAGAAAGGTGATTACCTGAGGCTAAGGGTGGGGGTAGGGAGTGAGGTGGGAAAAGAGGAGATGTTGATCAAAGGGTAAAAAGTTTGAGCTAGACTGGAGGAATAAACGTTAGTGATCTACTGCACAGTATGGTAACCACAGTCAATAATAACACTGTATATTTCAAAATTACTGAAAGAATAGATTTGTCATGTTCTTACTGGAAAAAAGTGATATGTCATAAGGTCACGGATATGTTAATTAGCTTGTTTGAATCTTTCTGCAATGTATACATAACTCAAAACATTACATTATACCCCATACATATACACAATTGTTATTGTCAATTAAAAATGTTATTATCGATTCATCAGGAAGATGGCCAAATAGGAAGAGCTCCAGCCTCCAGCTCCCAGCGTGAGTGACACAGAAGACGGGGGATTTCTGCATTTTCAACTGAGCTACCGGGTTCATCTCACTAGGGTGTGTCAGACAGTCGGTGCTGGTCAGTGGGTGCAGCCCAACCAGCGAGAGCAGAAGCAGGGTGAGGCATCACCTCAGCTGGGAAGCTCAAGGAGGAAGGAAATTCCTTTTCCTAGCCAAGGGAAACTGAGACACACAACACCAGGAAAATCGGGTAACTCCCACCCAAATACTGCCCGTTACCAAGGGTCTTAGCAAATGGCACACCAGGAGATTATATACCGCGCCTGGCTCAGAGGGTCCCACGCCCACGGAGCCTCCCTCACTGCTAGCACAGCAGTCTGAGATCTAACTACAAGGCAGCAGCGAGGCTGGGGGAGGGGCGCCCAAATTGCTGAGGCTTTAGTAGGTAAACAAAGTCTCTGGGAAGCTCAAACTGGGTGGAGCCCACTGCAGCTCAAGGAGGCCTGCCTGTCTCTGTAGACTCCACCTCTGGGGACAGGGCATAGCTAAACAAAAAGCAGCAGAAACCTCTGCAGAAGTAAATGTCCCTGTCTGACAGCTTTGAAGAGAGCAGTGGTTCTCCCAGCACAGAGGTTGAGATCTGAAAATGGACAGACTGCCTGCTCAAGTGGGTCCCTGACCCCTGAGTAGCCTAACTGGGAGACATCCCCCTCTAGGTGCAGACTGACACCTCACACCTCACACGACTGGGTACACCTCTGAGACAAAGCTTCCAGAGCAAGAATCAGACAGCAACACTTGCTGTTCAGCAATATTCTATCTTCTGCAGCCTCTGCTGCTGATACCCAGGGAAACAGGGTCTGGAGTGGACCTCAAGCAAACTCCAACAGACCTGCAGCTGAGGATCCTGACTGTTAGAAGGAAAACTAACAAACAGAAAGGACACCCACACCAAAACCCCATTGGTACGTCACCATCATCAAAGAGCAAAGGCAGATAAAACCACAAAGATGGGGGAAAAGCAGTGCAGAAAAGCTGGAAATTCAAAAAATCAGAGTGCATCTCCCCCTCCAAAGGAACGCAACTCATCACCAGCAACAGAACAAAGCTGAATGGAGAATGACTTTGACGAGCTGAGAGAAGAAGGCTTCAGTCGATCAAACTTCTCAGAGCTAAAGGAGGAACTATGTACCCAGCACAAAGAAATTAAAACCTTGAAAAAAGAATGGAAGAATGGATAACTAGGATAACTAATGCAGAAAAATCCATAAACAAACTTATAGAGATGAAAACCATGACAGGAGAACTACATGACAAATGCACAAGCTTCAGTAACCAACTCAATCAACTGGAAGAAAGAGTATCAGTGATTGAAGATCAAATGAATGAAATGAAGCAAGAAGATAATTTTAGAGAAAAAAAAGAGTAAAAAGAAATGAACAAAACCTCCAAGAAATATGGGATTATGTGAAAAGACCAAAATCTACATCTGACTGGTGTGCCTGAAAGTGAAGGGGAAAATGGAACCAAGTTGGAAAACACTATTCAGGATATCATCCAGGAGAACTTCCCCAACCTAGCAAGGCAGGCCAATTTTCAAATTCAGGAAATACAGAGAATGCCACAAAGATATTCCTCAAGAAGAGCAACTCCAAGACACATAATTGTCAGATTCACCAAAGTTGAAATGAAGGAAAAAATGTTAAGGGCAGCCAGAGAGAAAGGTTGGGTTACACACAAAGGGAAACCCATCAGACTAACAGCAGATCTCTCAGAAGAAACTCTCCAAGCCAGAAGAGAGTGGGGGCCAATATTCAACATTCTTAAAGAAAAGAATTTTAAACCCAGAATTTCATATCCAGGAAACTAAGTTTCATAAGTGAAGGAGAAATAAAATCCTTTACAGACAAGCAAATACTTAGAGATTATGTCACCACCAGGCCTGCCCTACAAGAGATCCTGAAGGAAGCACTAAACATAGAAAGGAACAACAGGTACCAGTCATTGCAAAAACATGCCAAAATGTAAAGACCATCGATGCTAGGAAGAAACTGCATCAACTAACGAGCAAAATAACTAGCTAATATCATAATGACAGGATCAAGTTCACACATAACAATATTAACCCTAAATATAAGTGGACTAAATGGTCCAATTAAAAGACACAGACTGGCAAACTGGATAAAGAGTCAAGACACATCAGTTTGCTGTATTCAGGAGACACATCTCATATGCAGAGACACACATAGGCTCAAAATAAAGGGATGGAGGAAGATCTACCAAGCAAATGGAAAACAAAAAAAGGCAGGGGTTGCAATCCTAGTCTCTGATAAAACAGACTTTAAACCAACAGAGATCAAAAGAGACAAAGAAGGCCATTACATAATGGTAAAGGGATCAATTCAATAAGAAGAGCTAGCTATCCTAAATATATATGCACCCAATACAGGAGCACCCAGATTCATAAAGCAAGTCCTTAGAGACTTATAAACAGACTTAGACTCCCATACAATAACAATGGGAGACTTTAACACCCCACTGTCAACATTAGACAGATCAATAAGACAGGAAGTTAACAAGGATATCCATGAATTGAACTCAACTCTGCACCAAGTGAATCTAATAGACATCTACAGAACTCTCCACCCCCAAATCAACAGAATATAGATTCTTCTTAGCACCACATCGCACTTATTCCAAAATTGACCACATAGTTGGAAGTAAAGCACTCCTCAGCAAATGTACAAGAACAGAAATTATAACAAACTGTCTCTCAGACCACAGTGCAATCAAACTAGAACTCAGGACTAAGAAACTCAATCAAAACCACTCAACTACATGGAAACTGAACAACCTGTTCCTGAATGACTACTGGGTACATAACGAAATGAAGGCAGAAATAAAGATGTTCTTTGAAACCAATGAGAACAAAGATACAACATACCAGAATCTCTGGGGCACATTTAAAGCAGTGTGTAGAGGGAAATTTATAGCACTAAATGCCCACAAGAGAAAGCAGGAAAGATCTAAAATTGACACCCTAACATCACAACTAAAAGAATTAGAGAAGCAAGAGCAAACACATTCAAAAGCTAGCAGAAGGCAAGAAATAACTAAGGTCAGAGCAGAACTGAAGGAGATAGAGACACAAAAAACCCTCCAAAAAATCAATGAATCCAGCAGCTGGTTCTTTGAAAAGATCAACAAAATAGATAGACCACTAGCAAGACTAATAAAGAAGAAAAGAGAGAAGAATCAAATAGACGCAATAAAAAATGATAAAGGGGATATCACCACCGACCCCACAGAAATACAAACTACCATCAGAGAATACTATAAACACCTCTATGCAAATAAACTAGAAAACCTAGAAGAACTGGATAAATTCCTGGACACATACACTTTCCCAAGATTAAACTAGGAAGAAATTGAATCCCTGAATAGATGAGTAACAGGCTCTGAAATTGAGGCAATAATTAATAGCCTATCAACCAAAAAAAGTCCAGGACCAGACGGATTCACAGCTGAATTCTACCAGAGGTACAAGGAGGAATTGGTACCATTCCCTCTGAAACTATTCCAATAAACGGAAAAAGAGGGAATCCTCCCTAACTCATTTTATGAGGCAACATCATCCTGATAAAAAAGCCTGGCAGAGACACAACAAAAAAAGAGAATTTTAGACCAATATCCCTGATGAACATCGATGCAAAAATCCTCAATAAAATACTGGCAAACTGAATCCAACAGCACATCAAAAAGCTTGTCCATCATGACCAAGTGGGCTTCATTCCTGGGATGCAAGGCTGGTTCAACATATGCAAATCAATAAACGTAATCCAGCATATAAACAGAACCAAAGACAAAAACCACATGATTATCTCAATAGATGCAGAAAAGGCCATTGACAAAATTCAACAGCCCTTCATGCTAAAAACTCTCAATACATTTGGTATTGATGGAACATATCTCAAAATAATAAGAGCTATTTATGACAAACCCACAGCCAATATCATACTGAATGGGCAAAAACTGGAAGCATTCCCTTTGAAAACTGGCACAAGACAGGGATGCCCTTTCTCACTACTCCTATTCAACATAGTGTTGGAAGTTCTGGCTAGGGCAATCAGGCAAGAGAAAGAAATCAAGGGTATTCAACTAGGAAAAGAAGAAATCAAATTGTCCCTGATTGCAGGTGACATGATTGTATATTTAGAAAACCCCATCGACTCAGCCCAAAATCTCCTTAAGCTGATAAGCAACTTCAGCAAAGTCTCAGGATACAAAATCAATGTGCAAAAGTCATTAGCATTCTTATACACCAGTAACAGACAAACAGAGAGCCAAATCATGAATGAACTCCTATTCACAATAGCTTCAAAGAGAATAAAATACCTAGGAATCCAACTTACAAGGGATGTGAAGGACACCTTCAAGGAGAACTATAAACCACTGCTCAGTGAAATAAGAGGACACAAACAAATGGAAGAACATATGATGCTCATGGATAGGAAGAATCAATACTGTGAAAATGGCCATACTGCCCAAGGTAATTGATAGATTCAATGCCATACCCATTAAGCTACCAATGACTTTCTTCACAGAATTGGAAAAAACTGCTTTAAAGTTCATATGGAACCAAAAAAGAGTCCTAAGAGTCCTAAGATTGCTAAGACAATCCTAAGCCAAAAGAATAAAGCTGGAGGCATCACGCTACCTGACTTCAAACTATACTACAAGGCTACAGTAACCAAAACAGCATGGTACTGGTACCAAAACAGAGATATAGACCAATGGAACATAACAGAGCCCTCAGAAATAATACCATACATATACAGCCATCTGATCTGTGAGAAACCTGACCAAAACAAGAAATGGGGAAAGGATTCTCTAACAAATGATGCGGGGAAAATTTGCTAGCCATAAGTAGAAAGCTGAAACTGGATCCTTTCCTCACACCTTATACAAAAATTAATTCAAGATGGATTAGAGACTTAAATGTTAGGTCTAAAACCTTAAAAACCCTAGAAGAAAACCTAGGCAATACCATTCAGGGCATAGGCATGGGCAAGGACTTCATATCTAAAACACTAAAAGCAATGGCAACAAAAGCCAAAAGTGATAAATGGGATCTAATTAAACTAAAGAGCTTCTGCACAGCAAATGAAACTACCATCAGAGTGAACACGCAACCTACAGAATGGGAGAAAATTTTTGCAACCTACTCATCTGACAGAGGGCTAATATCCAGAATCCACAAAGAACTCAAACAAATTTACAAGAAAAAAACAACCCCATCAAAAAGTGGGCAAAGGATATGAATATACACTTCTCAAAAGAAGACATTCATACAGCCAACAGACACATGAAAAAATGCTCATCATCACTGGCCATCAGAGAAATGCAAATCAAAGCCACAATGAGATACCATCTCACACCAGTTAGAATGGCAATCATTAAAAAGTCTGGAAACAACAGGTGCTGGAGAGGATGTGGAGAAATAGGAACACTTTTACACTGTTGGTGGGACTGTAAACTAGTTCAACCATTGTGGAAAACAGTGTGGTGATTCTTCGAGGATCTAGAACTAGAAGTACCATATGACCCAGCCATCCCATTACTGGGTATATACCCAAAGGATTATAAATGATGCTGCTATAAAGACACATGCACACATATGTTTATTGTGGCACTATTCACAATAGCAAAGACTTGGAATCAACCCAAATGTCCATCAGTGACAGACTGGATTAAGAAAATGTGGCACATACACACCATGGAATACTATGCAGCCATAAAAAAGGATGAGTTCATGTCCTTTGTAGGGACATGGATGCAGCTGGAAACCATCATTCTCAGCAAACTATCATAAGAACAGAAAACCAAACACCACATGTTCTCACTCATAGCAGGGAATTGAACAATGAGGTCACTTGGACACAGGAAGGGGAACATCAACACTGGGGCCTATTGTGGGGAGAGGGGAGGGGGGAGACACAGCATTAGGAGATATACCTAATGTAAATGACGAGTTAATGGGTGCAGCAAACCAACATAGCCCATGTATACATATGTAACAAACTTGCATATTGTGCACGCGTACCCTAGAACTTACAGTATAATCATAAAAAAATTGTCAAATAAAAATGTTGTCAATTAAATAAACAAGAGAACCACTTTACATTATAGATAATTCTAGTGTATTAGAAGCAAAAAATACTAGACAAAAGGTTATTGTCATTCACTACCTTTTTATGCAACATTTTGCAGATAAGTTGCCTTCTACTATTACCAATATTGCTATCCTTGAAGGAAGATTTACCAAAAAAAAAAAAAAGCCTCAAAGTTACAAAAACAGATAAAATGTGGAATGATAGGAATTTATCTGTAGGCAAAATTATGCACTGAATGATTTCTACAGGAAAATCCCCTAGGATTTTTGATATACATGATTTCTAAAATTTTCAATTTATACATACCTTTTAAGGAATACATCTATTGCTCTTCTATTTTCATATGTAGATATTACTAAAGCATTTTCACAAAATGTAATAATCTACTTAACTCTGGAAGGTTGACAAAACATCTTTTGTTTTTAAGTTAAGAAAAATTGGCCGGGTGTGGCGGTTCACGCTTGTAATCCCAACACTTTGGGAGGCCGAGGCAGGCGGATCATGAGGTCAGGAATTTGAGACCAGTCTGGCTAATATGGTGAAACTCCATCTCTAATAAAAAAATACACACACAAAAAAATTAGCTGAGTGTGGTGGCAGGCACCTGTACTCCCAGCTACTAGGGAGGCTGAGGCAGGAGAATTGCTTGAACTCAGGAGGCGGAGGTTGCAGTGAGCCAAGATCATGCCACTGCACTCTTGTCTGGGCAACAGAGTGAGAATTTGTCTCAAAAAATCAAAAGAAAGAAAAATCATTAATATTTTTCCTTAGACTGATTTTATCTCTTTCAAGTTAAAAAAGGGGGAAATTAAGAATGCCATGTGGGCAGGTATATTTGCTACATAGCTTTTAGAAGTGCTCTTCAAATGTGCTCTGTTGATCACATTCCTCAGAACCATCAAGGGAGCATGTGAATAGCCAGACTCCATCCTCCTGACCTGGACTGTCCACAGGTGAGCTATTTTACTTTTCACTTTAGATTTTGTTTTATTATGTTTTTAATTGTGTGTGTGGTTGTTGCTGTTGTTTTATTAAAGGGCATATATTACATCAGTAACTCATGTAATTTTAAATGCATATGCCTGGCGCCATTGTAGGACCACCAAGTCACAATGATCTCTGAAAATATGCTAATAATTGGTCGTTTTAAAACAACATCCCAGGAACAACTACTACAAAGGCTTTCCAGATGATTCTAACAACCAGCCAGATTAGGAACCACTAGTCTAACAAAGTATATACCTTAGAAAATTTTAATACCTTCAATTTTATATCCTTACTTGGAAGTCAAAATATTCGGACAGTTTTATAACCATTCAGAAAACAAAATATATACCATGATGTAAAACCTAGGAAGTATGCTAATTTCCAATATCTCAGTCTTTTTCAGAACAAGATTTTTGTTCTTCTGCTAGGAAAATTATTAATACTTCCAACTGACTTTAGGTTCTAATTTCATGTAAAGTGTATCAGACTGCAAATACAACATCCTTCAAGCAGCTGTTTTAGTACAGTACTTATTGCACTCTACAGATCTTGATTTATAAAATGAACCAATGATTTTAGAAAGACTGATAATGAACTATTTCACATCATAACCTGGGAGTCGCAGAAACTTAGTGCCTTTCATATTTGTACTGGTTTCTCATGAATATGTCTGAGTTGAACTAAACCTAGTGGCTGATTCTGTTCTTCATCTTTTATCAGTTTTTCCTGATAAAAGCTTGTTTTTCCTGATAAAAAAAAAACTTGAATAAAAACAACCTTTGAAGTGAATAAACATATTGCTGCTCTAAATAGCCAGAGTAACAATCCATGTAATTCTTGATCCACCACTTACTAGCGGAATGAGATTAAGCTAGGTAAGTTTTCAGTATCTGCTTCCTCACCTGTAAAATGGGATAATAATAATAAAATTAAATTGATAGAGGTGTTATAAGAAGTAAAAGAATGAAAAACAGGTAAACAGCCTGGAAAGTGCAAAATATATAGTAATTCTGAGCAATAAGCTTTTATGTCTATTCTTCTGAGCTCTCAGGAGATAAAGTCATAGTCTTAGCAATTAAAAGTCACAGTTTGAATGTGGATTTGACTTTAAAGTTTCTGTTTTTTTTAGTTAGTATCCCACCTCTCTTGATTCAGGCATTTATCCAACACCTTTTAACTCAATGCCATATGGGTATAAAACACTAGTCTAGGCACAGTACAAGTTAAAGGATAAAAAAAAAAAGACAACTTGCCTGTAGATTATTCTGGAAAAGAAAATGAGAAATGCACATAAATATGAGAGTCAGTGTGAGAAGAGGCAAGTACATGGGAATTTTGAGGAGACAATAAATAGTTAATTCCAGTTGACAGAAGGTGGTACAAGGCTGACGGTGGGGGATCAGAAAGTCACCATCATGGTGTAGGAATCAAGACAGCTCCACAAATGGTGCCAACTCAGCAAGGGCCAGCAACGCTGGAAGAATTTGACCTCATGGGGAAGCTTCTGGCTACACACACTCTAAGGTCTCTTCCTACTGGAATGCTGTTCAAGGTGAAGGTTCTCTGAAACATTATCACCAAATATCCACATCTATAAACATCCGAGTTTTCTGATCCTCTGGATCCTGAAGACAACAGTTGAAATAAATAATTCAAATGTGTGAGCTTATAATTCCATAAAGCTGTGTCGGGGAGATGGCATCCCACAGTTTGACAACAAGAGCTCTGCACTCCGATCTGGCTAAGGTTACTTATGGAGAAAAGATAGCACTGCTACCTAATGATAACTATGTAGCCATGGAGAGAAAAAATATGTTGGCGTCTGCCCAAATCCCAGTAAGCAGATGGCCATGGGCACAGAAACCATCATGACAACTGGCACCTCTTTGGGATGCTCTGAGCAGGAAAGGGGCCCGGAAAATGTCCTTCTTTGGCTGTCCTTCCTTCAGAGGCATATGGGTGGCACAGGATGGGGAAAATTGCCTGACTGCTGCCAAGGGGAGCAGAGATAGCCTTTAAAATCTAGGCTACCGCAGCTTCCTAGGTAGTCAATCTGGTATCTTTCAGCAACCAGAGACCATCTTAAAAATGTGTGTGCTGATTTCCTCTAGGACAATTGATATCCAACAGATTCCATTCACAGTTGGCTCACAGGATAAGAAGCAGCTAAGCTCCAAGAGGATGGAAGGGTGTGAGTCCTCTATAGCCAGGCCTCATATGTCAGGTGAATGGTACAGGATTGTTTTATCTGTGTTTTTATTCTTAACCAGGTGGTTATAGATAACCAAGAGCACGTGTGTATTCCAAAGTTAAGTACCACTGGATGACTAGGTTTTTTAGCTGGTTGAAGGGTCACCACCAGTAACAATCTGCTTTGCAGAGGGTTGCTCATTTGGAATTTTTAAAAGTTGAAGAAGATCCATTTTTCTGAAATGTATCATCTTGTCCTATTTATGATATTGCCTAACATTTCAAGCAACTACATTAACCAATTGGCATTAAAACATTTCTCTATTATGTCACAACAGATATACACAACCCCCACCCCCGCCCCACACACATACATGCTCATGCACTTCTTAGTCTTCATTTGCCTTTGAGTAAACTTCTTTGAATCAACAGCAAATAAAATACAATGTCAAACTGCTAGCCTGTATCCCAAGAAATAGCAAATGAATTTCAGTAACAAGGACATCTGACTCTCAAAAATCACTCTAATATAAGATAGATATTATTACCATATGAATTGCATTTGCATAACATTTGACTACTTTTCACTCTTAAATCAGTTTTAAATATAGTGGAGAACTACCCATCCCTGCAACAACAACAAAAAAAAACACAAAATGTCACAACAGCCAGTGCATGCAAGATCCCTTTGACTTATATCATTCCTAAATAAATTACATAAACTGTGTTGTTTTATAAGGACAGATTTTTAGAGTGGCAAACCCTAGTTATTTCAGTTGTCTTAGAAATTCAAATAGTTTAGCAGTAAAGATTTCTGATTATTCAATAGTCTACTCACATCAACCAGAAAATGGCTAGTTTAGAGGAGTTCGATCACATCTTTGGTCAAGACAGAGAAGCCATAACCAGCTGCTACTGGCTGCAGATATTATTATGTTATTTGATAATAGCAAGTAACATTTGGTCATATATACCTTTATGAAGTATTATGTAGAGTAATAGCTTAGTTAATGATGACAGTACCATGATCAGGGAACATAATAATAATATGCAAATCACTTAAATTGAGATTGTGAAAGACTATCCCGAAAATATAAGTAGTTAGCATGCAACTAAAATAAATGGTAAGGGATTGGAATAAGTGCGGAGGAAGTTGGGTTGAGAAATAAAAAGTAAACACACACTTACATTTACATATAACTATCACTTTCCACAATTCCACCTGGATTCCAAACTATGTAATCCAAAGTTGTTCCCACAAGAAAGCAATTAAACTTGTTAATTAAGGTACTCTTCTCATTTCCGTGGTAGAGAAGGGACTTTATTCTTAAGGAGGTAACTATTCAACTCTATGCCCTTACTGATCTCTTCTCAAAGAATAGCTTGTGACCACTCAGGCAAGACCTAGGGCCTTGGTTCTAATGCTCTCCCTGACTGTGCCAGTAGGTTGTAAGGGAGTCCGTGGTCTTCCATGGGACTGACCTATGGTAGCGTGTGCAGACACAACTTTTCCTATGGGCAACCCCTAAATTGTTGAATGGATAGGAAAATGAGTGATTATGTCTCAGAGTCGATCTTTTCATATTTTTTAAGATTAACTACAACTTTCTCTCCATCCCTGTAAACTTAATGGAACCAAGAAATAGACGCCAAGCTGTTGGCTTAACCTTTGATTTCACTCACCTTTTCTTCGACAACCGATGCCACAAAGTTAGTTGATGTAAAATGGGGTTTGTGCCTAAATTGAGCAGAGAAATCTGATCCACAATGTGTTGGGTTAAGTTTGGGCTCATTCCAATATGACCCATTTAACATATTCTTTGATTTTAAATCAAGCCCAACTTCTCAGGAGAGCTGTCTGAGTAAAATAAAATGCTCCTCAGAGGAAGCACGAAAAGTCATTGCAAGTAAACTCTCACCCAAGTAAACACAGAACATGCTCTAAAGAAATGCTACCTGATGTTAAAACACAATTAGTTTACAATGTAGCATTTAAACATGAATACCTCCAGCCAAGATCCTCTCTTCCAACTCCGCCATTTGTTTTTTATAGGCCCTTAAAGCTGCTTCTTTGAAAGAAGGACGAATTCTCTTTGGCTTTGTGATCTCCACTGGCTGTTCAGGAATGTTTTGGTTTTCATCTTCTCTTATTTCCATCTCAGCTGATGTTTCATTTAAGGGTTCTAATCCCTCTTCACTAACCATATCATCTGCCGGACCATCATAACCCTCATCTTGTGGAGTTTCATAAGGTGTTTCATATAAAAGGTGATCATATTCTTGCATTTGTTCATCTGTTTCAGTAATACTAGTCCTGTTTTCTAGTTTAGCAAGGACTTGTTCCATCACTTCAACATAATCTGTTTCGTTATCAGCCACTGGTTCAGTATAATCCTCCTCATCCTCTGCTTTATAGTAATAGGGCTCCGTGTAGACATCAGAGTCAAGTGTGGTACTTGACTCATTTGCAGTTGATTGAGATAATGTGCGAAATCTCCCCATTAATGAAGAGCCACTGTCCTCATACCCACTCAGACTCTGTGTGCTTTTGTTCCATACTACTTCCAAGGCTGATTTAGCCCTCTGCAGTGTAGATCCAAATTTTGGAAAGCTGAAAGTCTTATCAGAAAGGTCAATGCTTAATCGACTATGCCATGATTTGGGTGGGGCATCCTCTGAATCATCACTTTGCAATTCACTTTGACTTCCATACATCATGGACAACTGGTTTTGATTTTGGTAAAGCTCATTAGAATTAGCTCCCTGATAAGAATCATATTGGCCAACCCATTGGCCTTGTGGTTCATTATCCAAGCCAGGGCATGGAGAAGAGTTGTCATCTTGAGTGAAGTCGTAGCTCTCTGAGTCATCTTGAAGATCACTGTGGCACTTTCCCAAGTATTCTAGGTCTTTATTGTAAACACCCAGCTGTTGCTCAGAAAGACTATTTGTTTCATAATCAAAACCTTCCTGGGTGGATGAATCCAAGCCTAAATCAGCTCCTTGCTCTACTTGATTCCATTCCTTCCATGGAGAAAGATCCTCATGTAAAGAGAGCTGAGAATCACTGTAATGACTCCGGTCTCCAGATGCACACACCATGCCATTACTCATTCCACTATCCACAGTTTCTGTGTTTTCAATTTCAGTCTGCCCTTGGATACCCTGAACACTTCCATTCAAATGCTGGTCCTTGGGACTGTCATACAGGGTCGCTGTTCCTTCCTGTTTCCTTTGCCATAGCTCCCGGTCTGAAGATGACAGGAGAGAGCTTCCATTAGTTCTAGTGAAAAACTGATTTTCTGAAAAATCCTCTGAGTAAGACTGACACAATTTGGAAAAATCTGATTCAGAACGACTAAGTTTAGCAGTGAAAAAATCACTCTGTGAGTGCCAGAGAGGTGTTGCATCTGCATAATGGGTTGTGGTTTGCTTTTCCAAGATATCTGATTCTGGCAACTGTGAGGAGATTTTATCATAATCTGATTTATTTGAAATTCTGCTGCTATTAGCAGTTTTATTCTTGGATCTAGCACTGTGTGATTTTGAGCTTGGCTTGGAAGTACTTCCCTTTGTTGGAAGCTCTGACTTGGAAAGCACAGCGTAACTGTTTCTATTGAGGTCAGATTCAAGATCTTCATCACTGTCATCAGGTGACTGCCAATTGTTCTTGATTTTTGGCTCTGGAGTAGACAACTTCATATCCATACTCTCATATGTCTGGGAGGATGGTATCCCTTTCTCTTTTCTTTCTCTGATGTCATGAGTTAGAATATCTGTTGAAATTCCAATGCCTGTTCCTTTGAGTTTATATGATTTTTTTAAGACTGAATCCCTTTGCTGAGGGGTTTCAAAGTACACAAGTATGGGTCGAGGCTTTGCATTTGGACAGTCCCTCTGGTGTCCTATCCTCTGAGCAAATTCAATTTTAATAGCATTTGGTGCATCTGAAAAACCCATTTTATCTATTAGAATTTGGTACACCACACTTTCAACATATTCAAATCTGTCTTCAGGCACATTTAAAAATCTCAGGCTTGCCTTGCTACCCATATGACCTAAGTGCTTAATATAATCATGGATGTCTCTAGTTTCCCTCCGGGACTGGACAAACCCTGTACGTAGCTGCTCAATTTCACTTTGTACAACCTCCACACTGCTAGAGATCTCATCGATGGAGTGCTTGAGAGCATTGACATGCCCTCGTAGTTCAGAAAGTTCTGTTTCAATCTGACTTATTCCCTGAAGTTCCTTAAAGATCATTTCCATGACATCATGTGTCTGGCTAATGCAGCCAGAGGAACTGAACCCTGGTTCCAGGGCATTTGTCTTTGGGTTTCGGATAGTTCTGTCCAAAGACTTGCTTCTTATTCCCCAGGATTTTTTCATGGTGCTTAACTCGGAGTCTGAGGAGACACACTCTTGACTCTTTTTCCATTTTCTCAGTTTTCGTAAAGCCCCCAGTTTTAAGCTATGTAGAGTACGCTCCCCGTCAGAGCTGCCCTCAGAGGGTGCAAGGCTGCTCGAACTCTTTCTGTTGCGTCTAACTGGCATTGTGTGTGTTGATTGTGCCTGGTTTTCTGTGCTACTCCTTAGTTCATTTAATGATTCTGAGTAGGAACTCTCAATTGAAGACAGCTCTTGAAGCAGATCCTCATGGTCACTGTTGGTTACTTTAGTATTCTTTTGTAGGCCATTGGCAATAGCTACTCGGTAACTGAATGTTGGTGAGAGGGAAAACTCTTTACTAGCCTCGTCTTCCTTGGTGGATAAGTTGTGAGTAGATGAACACTTTGCAATCTTCTTTACAGTGCTTTTAAAGGTATAAGAAAATTTGGGGGATTTGGTCTGGCCAGCAGTAAGAAAGTCTTGATCCTTTCTCTGCTGACGATACTCTTTTTTTTTGTTTGTATTTCCCAATTTCTTTGTAAACATTCCTTTGCAAAGCTTATGAATGTAAGGTAAAATCAAGCTCTTGAAAAAATTAGCCACCATGGAGAGCAATTAGTGCAAGCTTTTCTGCCTCAGAAAAGTAAACAAGTATCAGGATGAAAATCTGAAAATCCAAGGCAAGCATCACTGTTCAGATGTTCTGTGAATCACTGGAAAGAGCAGGAAGGGCAGGCGTGGCTCTGCCACATTGTCGCTGTCCTGTGCAAACCGGAAGCAAAGCTCCATCTATGAAAGACATTCTTTCCTGGAGGAGGGGTTTCATGAATCTCTGTCATTTCCACACAACTCCATGTAGTGTCTACAAAGAAATGAATGTTAAATATCAGAATTCAATTCTAGATTTATTCCATTTCCAACATGTTTCAAAAGTATTTGTAATACACAACGTGTGAAAAATTGCAGAGGAGGTGGGAGCATACATGAATTTCAATGTAAATTTACTTTTAAAATAATTACTTAAAGCAAATCACTACCAATAACTATGTTTATAATGTTTTTTGATAAATCATTCATGGGTGGGCACAACTGAAATAGTAATAAAAGGTAATAATGATTATTTAGAAAACATTGAGTAATATGACAGGCAACTTATGCAGCCATATTAACTTCATAAAGTCATTTCTACTTTACTTTCTTTCCTAATAACATGTTTACTTACACAAACATAAGAATTTAAATCTAAATATATTTCCTTCACTTCCCGGGTATTCAAAATTCACAAATTAATATTATCTCCATATATAAAACCTGTTTTTATTCATTCAAATAATCTTTTTCTGACCACACAAATAAGTAATCTCTATGATGACTAGTTTCTTGAATTATGTGAAGAAAAAGAAAATAAAGTTAACATTTTAATTTTGCTGGTTTGCCAGCACAGGGCCTTATATGTAGTAGGAATTCAAAGTTTCATTGAATTGAACTTACTATTTTATCAGTGAAATGTAACCCAGAATAACAGTAACAGTCAAAAGGCTTTGTTGGTATTCCAGTATGTGTTTGGGTAGATAATCTATTTAATTCATTAAAGAACACATCATAAACTACAGATTGTCTCAGAAATCTGCTCTTTTATCAGCTCTCTCCACTCGGAAATCTGCCAATTTCACTTCAATCAGGCTCTGCAGGGGATTTCGGAATACATGCTCTGGCCAGGAGCCCAGCTTCACAAGAGAGAGGGCAGCATAAGTGAGAAGAGGAGGAGAAAAGATGGAGTGAAAGAGATGAACTCTAAAGAAGCCCAAGTCTTTCTAGATTTCAAATACTATCAGAGTATCACTCTTCTGCTCTGAAACAATTTGGTGTTCATTCACAAATACAAACCAGGACCTATTTTCTACTAATAAAAACATCAAGAAATTTACTTTTGAGTTAAATTTAAAAAGCATTTTTTTACTCCTATGGGACATCTCCTTGTGAAGAAAGGGCTTTGGAAAGTTAAGCTGCAATAGGGTAGATAAATTATTTTTAAACCAATTTTGGTCAAATAAAATTTTCTACCAATCACTCAATCCAAAATCCTTGGTCTTCCAAACTTAGAAACAAATGCTTCCTTTTGTTTAAATCAAAGTAGCAATTCTGTTAACGCCTCTGATGTTTTCAAATCTAAATTTCCTGACTGGCATTACTGGTTCAAAGCTACTGTTCTAGGTAATAATTGTTAGAAAACGTTTGAGTGGGAAAGTTCAATGGGAAATGAAACCCACCAAATGCAAACTCAGGAACAGGTGTCCACAGTTGCACCCACGAACTCACTTGCTCGTGTTCCAACCACAGAGAACAACCTGTTATTCACTAAGGGCTCCATACTCTTTCATGCCTCAGTAACTTTTACATCCTCTCTAGCCAGAATATCATACATAATCCAGCCCTCACTATCTGTAAAAATTATGTTTAAACTCCAAAACCATTTCAGCAACCACACCAACGGAGCTCATCTCTCTCCTAGCCACTCTTTATTGAAGAACTGGCACACATTTCAGCCACTTAGTATCTCCACCTAGTTGCCCAAAATTAAACTCCATCCAGAACCTAGCAATTTTCCTGAATTACTAATCTCAATAATGTCATCATAATTATCCACTTGCCCACAGCATATACCCAGGAGTCATTCTAGACCATGTGTCATCCATCCGATGTACATTCCTGAGGTGACATAGTCTTGCCTTAGTTCTGAACTCTGTCATTTCTCATCTGGACCATGACAGTTGTAGCCTATGTGGTCCTCCTACTGATAATTTGACTCTTTTTTCAAATCCTAAATGTCTAAAATTAATACAATTGAAAATATATAAGTCTTCCTTCTTGAAACACTATTTTAGCAGTCTTATTTTCTGTCACTCCCATAAGCACATCTGTCTCAGTCATGGTGAAGTAATAGCAGTTCCCTGATTACCATATTTTTACCCCACTAAAGGGCCTTTTTCCATGCTGTTTCTTCTTCCTCCAATTATTTTCCCCTTCCCTTCTCTATTCATATGTCTCTTTCATAAATATCTATAGAATACCTATACATTTGACACCCAGCCAAGGATCAACATCAGCTCATTAGGCCTCCTCAGAGTACAGCACTTCCTCCTCTGTGCTCCTGCAATGTACTCTCAAAATACCATAATTATGTATGTGAAATATTTTATCTGTATGTCTGCCTCTCCTATCTGACTGTAAACTCTTGAAGAGCAGGAGCTGTGTTCTAATTAACTTTAAATTTTTGTATTCCTTGATACATAAGAGACTCATACTGTTTTTCAGATAGGTGATTATATAAATGAATGAAAGTAGGAAACCCATGAACTAATACATAAACAATATAGGTTCCAATAAGCCTAAAGTGGCTGCACTGGGCCTTACACAATCCAGAGAAGGAGAAGCGGTGTGAGCAGAAGAGAAGCATCTGAGACATTCATGTCATGTGCAAAGATGGAGAAGCATCCACGTTATCCAGAGAGGGATGCCTCTAATGGGGAGCAGAGGACTGACAAAATAGAATCAGAAGGTAGACAGTTTTGAAATTTAAGAAGTCCCATTTGAGGAGGAGGCACTAATGGTTATTGGCTTTCAGCACAGTCCCTTGATCCAGATTACCTGCATTGGAATCCCAACTCTGTGATACACTAGCTGTGTGGTCATAAGAAAGTTACTTCCTTGGGAGGCTGAGGCAGGCGAATCACGAGGTCAGGAATTCGATACCACCCTGGCCAAGATGGTGAAACCCCATCTCTACTAAAAATACAAAAATTAACTGGGTGTGGTGGTGCGTGCCTGTAGCCCCAGCTACTCAGGAGGCTGAGGCAGGAGAATCACTTGAACTCTATCTCTACCAAAAATACAAAAATTAGCCAGGCATGGTGGTGCATGCCTGTAGTCTCTGCTGTTCAGGAGACTGAGGCAGGAGAATCACTTGAACCCGGGGGCCAGAGGTTGCAGTGAGCTGAGATGACGCCACTGCACTCCAGCCCGGTGACAGAGTGCGACTTCGTCTCAAAAAAAAAAAAAAAAAGAATAAAAGAAGAAGAAGAAAGTTACTTCCCTACTGCTTTTACTGCTTTATCTTGTACATTAATTATATTGGGACAGAAATAGCATCTCCTCATAGGATAGTTGTAAGGTTTAAATAAGTTAATACATGTAAATTTTTGGAGCAATGTCTAGAAGATAGCAAAGCCCAGTACATGTTAGTTATTACTAGTACTGAGAAGAGTAGTGAAAAGGTTCAAGTAGCAATCACAGAAGACTAATCAGGTGGTACCTGATGTGAAAATTATGCTATAGTGGGGGGCAACCTAAGAATTCTGCTAGGTTGGAAAATGAAAGAGGAAGAACAAAGACATTCTAAAGAAGCAGTCAGAAGTGAAAGGGAAGATACCTTTATCTTTATGGTTCAGCAACAATTTCCTAACGTTGAAATCTCACCTTCCTAGTTACTGAGCTCCTACGGTATGTGTGTGTGATACAATCCCATCATAAAACCATAGATGTCTTAGGGAAAGATTCGGTGAGTTCAAAATACCGCTGTGGCACTTCCTTCAGACAAGTGACTGAGATAGGAAAGGAAGATGACATTTAATGATCACCTGTTATGTTTCAGAAACTTAAATTATCTCTGTAATCCTCACAGAAACTCTTTAAAGAAGGCATCATTATGCCTATTATACGAGGATATAACAGATTCAAAGAGATAAAGAGATACAGCCAAAAACAGCACCGATAAATAAAGTAAGAAAGTAGTTTGGTCCTAGTTCTGGAGTCTATGAAACAATCATTTGTATGTAAAGTGAATGTAACCAGTGGTAACTGACACAAGCCCTTATACCCATCCCATACAAACCCACATACCTACTCCTCTCTCTGAAGTTCTTTGTTTTAAAGGAAAATGGCTCAAATCAGGAAAAACTCAAGGTGGATGAGAGGTAGCTGGAGGGTGAACGCTAAGATAACATCATCTCATCTTAACTACTTGAATTCCAAAGCTCCAACTTACTCTCCAGATATTTTAACTGTAGTTACAAAACCATATATTATCTTCGGTAATGAACTTTAGGGATAAGATTTAAGACTTTGGAAAGAAAACCTTTGAGAGAGATTAAAACAATAGACTATGTTGTTATGGGAAGCCTTCGTAATAACATTCAATCATTATTTACTATGTACCAAGCACTGTGTATGCAATTTTCTAAAGTTTATCTCATTTCGTTCTCACAATAATTGTATAAAATAAGTATTTTCATTTTCCAGATAAAGTGACTCAAGGTTTAGAGTTTCTGAAAACTTGCTTAAGGTCATGCAATTAACATGAAACACAGTCTTGACTCCAAGCCCCAGATTTGAACAGGAAGTGTATAAACTCTGAAATTAATATTAGTGTTTAATGGGAAATATGGTTTGCAGATATGTTAATATATTCATTTTTAAGAGAACTATTTAATATGACTCTAAAAGTTAGATACCCTAGTGGGCTAAAGGAGATAATGAACTTTTAAACAGTCAAAAATTTATTGCTAAATCATTACCAGAATTAAGCGAAAGCATTTTCAGATCAACAAACAATTTTATGTTCCTTATTGAATGCATTAAAGTATTTTATGTTCCTTATTAAAGGCAGTAAAGTACTAAATACCCAGGTGAGTTGGATATTTAGAGGTTAACTTTCAAGACAGACAAAGAAGACAAAGGGACAGGACCTCTTATGGTACAGCCCAAGGAGTTCTCCTCCCCAAGTCCTGGCCTCAGGACCCACACTTGTCTCACTGGCCCTGATTCTGATCTGTATTCCTGTCTTTGGTCTAGAAATATGCTTATTACCTGGCTTTTCTTGTTATTTTTAGTTCTGGGTCACATGGGCAGGATGTGCAGGTTTGTTACATAGATAAACGTGTGCCATGCTGGTTTGCTACACCTGTCAACCCATTACCTACGTATTAAGCCCAGCATGCATTTAGCTACTTTTCCTAAGGCTCTACCTCCCCTCAACCCACCCCCCAACAAGTTCCAGAGTGTGTCGTTCTCCTCCCTGAGTCCCTGTGTTCTCATTGTACAGTTCCCGCTTATGAGTGAGAAGATGCAGTGTTTGGTTTTCTGTTCCTGCGTTAGTTTGCTAAGGATAATGGCTTCCAGCTTCATCCATGTCCCTGCAAAGGACATGACCTCATTCCTTTTTATGGCTTCTTAGTATTGCATGGTGTATATGTACCACATTTTCTTTATCCAATCTATTTTTGATGGGCATTTCAGTTGATTCCATGTCTTTGCTATTGAATCACTTGACTTTTTGACTTTCTCTTTACTGTTATTTGCTTAATCCTAGACTAATAGAATAACCTTACTCTTAACTGCTCCTTCATTTGCATTAAGTTTCTGTTATGTGTCCTGGACTGTGTTATGATTAGAATTATTTTCCCACAAGAACATAGGAAAAAAAGCCTCTGCTTTTCAATACAACAGCACCTCATCAGCAAATGCCCTATACTTGCTGATTTAAAAGAAATTCTTTCAAAATACATAAAAGGGTGATACATAAATATGGTTCACCATATATCTGTTCAACAGTAAATTCTTGGTGATTTGGAAAGTAGCTGACTCAAAGAAGCTTCCCATCAGGTAGGAGGGCAGAATCACTGCAACAGAGAAGGAGCAACCCTAACAAAGTGCAGAAAAGGCGCAACTGAGCAAGAGGGTTCCTGTGGAAAACAGCATTGAGTAGCAAACTGACCAAGTAACTTTATAAGCGGGCTCCTCCAAACACAGCAAAGAAGAAAACCAGAGTAGCTGGAGATGGAAGAGCAAGCCAGATATACCAATAGCATATGAGGAACCACCAGGATTGATAAGGGGGAGCAGGTCGAGGTGGAACAAGTTGGGACAAGGCAGATGATGAGCAAATAAGTTGATATTAAAGATAAAATTTTAAAAAGCATCCTCTAGAATGTCTTTATCAGGTCAACGTAGATTTATACCTGCTTTATATATCCTTTCCACATGAAGGAGTAAAAGGATGTGTATGTAATGTGACTGATGGTCACAGGGATGACTCTGACAATGCGAATTGCTGGAACACAGTACACATTAAATAATGTTTGGGGGAACTGTTAGTTGTTTGCCTTACTTTAAGGCGAAAGCAATAAACCAATGTATATTAAAATATTTCAACAAAAATGATCAAGTCAGAAAGTGATTAAAAGGTTTTCCCTAAGCTAATATACTATTTTTTAAAAAAATAAACAGGAAGACCCCTTTCCCCCAAGAATGAAAGTCAAATGACTCAAGCATCCTCTTTAATTTTAGCTAATCATTAATTTTGTGAATTTCTTCACCCAACTAAAACCCACATACATTCTTTATTCATTCCCATTGTTGCTACTTTTGTTTAAGAGTAAACAATGGCACTCAGTACTAATACTTCCATAGCACTTAGGATCTACAAAGTCCTTTTGTGTGGCTTATCTCAAACAATCTTCATGGTAATCTTATAAGTATAGCATCTCAGTTTATGATCAGGAATGCTGAGCCTCAGAGATGCTAAGGTAGTTGCCCAATCGCCTAAATCTAAAATTATTTCACTATCATAATTTACATTCTCCTTACTTTAGTCAAAGAATACTACAATAGCTTACTGGTCCCCTAAAGTAACATTCTCCACTATTTCAAACCTTCCCATTGACTGATTTCTATCTAATTTCTCTTAAATATCATTTTCTTCTCCTCCTTCTCCCCATGAATGATTGTGCACCTTCTGCTCTAGGCCACTTCATGGTACCCTGTATGCACACGTGTATTCTTCCATTGTTTTATTCTTGTTCTTCACTCTGTCTAGAATGTCCTCCACCTATTCTGTTCCAACGCATTCAAATGAGAAATCAAGACTCATCTTTTCCACAAAAGTTATTTAACTTGTCATCTTTTCTTTTCATTATAGTCCTTACAGTCTATTTAGTCTGAACCATGACATTTAGTCCTTAATTATTCTTCTAAGCTGTTTACCAAATAGCTCTTATACATGTGTTTCCATTTTTAATGTCTATTATATGCCAGCCATTGTCTTGAGTGCTTTTTATAGATTATATTAATGTTTGATAGTAAACTTGCAGTAGATACTGTTATGAATCCTCATTTTACAGATGAAGAAGTACGAGAGCCTGAGTATCTAGCCCAAAGCCATGTAGCTTGGAAGTGATGCAGCCAGCATTGCAACCAATGTGACTGGTTTTAGAGTCCTTTCTCATAAACACTATGCTATACTACTATGCCCAGGAGGACAAATCTTAGGGAAATAGGTGGTGACCTATGTAGTATGTTTGAAGAACTCCCCTACTCAAGAATAATCTATACTAGTTTTTATTATTAGAGCTTTATTTCTTTTATTTAAAATTTTGGTCTTTGTTGAAATGCAAGTCTTGCCACTGGGCCCCTAGGTTTTAAGGCTTATCAGGCACTTTGTACTTTGGTATAAATGGTTTATCGGGATATCCCTCAGGATTTGGAGGGAGAGTGGAGAGAACATTAAAAAGCCTGAGTCACAGAAGCAGAGATGACCAAAGTAAACATGGATAAATGGGGTCACATCAAGTTAAAAAGCTTCTGCACAGTGAAGGAAACAACCAACAAAGTGAAGAGACAACCCAGAGAATGAGAGAAAATATTTGCAAACTACCCATCTGACAAGGGATTAATAACCAGAATATATAAGGAGCTCAAACAACTCTACAAGAAGAACATCTAATAAATCCAATTTAAAAATGGGCAAAAGACTTGAAGAGACATTTATCAAAAGAATATATACAAACGGAAGACAGGCATATGAAAAGGTGCTCAATATCATTGATCATCAGAGAAATGTAACTCAAAACTACACTGAGATATCTCACTCCAGTTAAAATGGCTTTTATCTCAAAGACAGGCAATAACAAATGCTGGTGAGGATGTTGAGGAAAGGAAGCTCTTGTATACTGTTAGTGGGAATGTAAATTACTACAACCACTATGGAGAATGGTTTGAAGGTTCCTTAAAAAACTAAAAATAGAGCTACCATATGATTCCACAATCCTGATGTTGGATATATATTCAAAAGAAAGGAAATCATTATATCAAAGAGATATCTGCAATCCCATGCCTGTTGAAGTACTGTTCACAATAGCCAAGATTTGGAAGCAACCTAAGTGTCCATCAACAGATTAATGGATAAATAAATGTGGTACATATTCATAATAAAGTGCTATTCAGCCATAAAAAGAATAATGAGATCTTGTCATTTGCAACAACATAGATGCAACTGGAGTTAAGTGAAATAAGTCAGGCGTGGAAAAACAAACATTGTATGTTCTCACTTATTTGTGGGATCTGGAAATCAAAGCAACTGAAATCATGGAGATAGAAAGTAGAAGGATGGTTACCAGAGGTTGGGAAGGGTAATGAGGAGGTGGAAGGAAGATGGAGATGCTTAATGGGTACAAAAAATAGAAATAATGAATGCAAATCTAATATTTGATAGCACACTAGGGTGACTATAGTCAGTAAAAGTTTAATTGTACATTTTAAAATACTAAATGAGTATAACTGGACAGTTTGTAACACTAAGGATAAATGCTTGAGGGGATGGATACCCTATTCACTGTGATTATTACACATTGCATGTCTGTATCAAAATATCTCAGGTACCCCATAAATATATACACCGACTATTCACCCACAACAATTTAAAAAAGTTAAAGTCTGAGGATGGGAAGAGTCCACCTTCACAGGGGACAGGTAAGAGAATATTCCAGAAGTGAGATACTGAGGAGCCTTGAATAAGCTTTGCCCATTTACTATGTTGGCATGGCCCAACCCCGTTCCCAGCTACATGATGATAAGCACTATTGCTTTTTCAATCTTTGCAACATCTTCCTAATCACATGCACAGAGAGCAGAGTACAAGTACCCTGGCTTATAGATAAGCAACTTAGAATTGTAACATTTCAAAGCTGAGTTTTTTGTTATAAGGTATTGTTTTGTTTTGATTTTTATCCTCAGAAACAAGCCCCCTCCCACTTTTTTCCCAACAAAATCAGATGTTGAAACTCAATATGATTGAAAAAGCAGAACTCCTTTAGCTGAATTAAGGCAGCAGGGCTAGAGTCCCACTTCACTGTTTCCACAAAAACTGGGGCCTACAGAAACCCTCTACAGAGTCGTTGAGGTTGGGGAGCGCAGTTTGAACAGCACTGATCCTCAAATTGTACACAGCATGAAAAGGAAAGCTAGGAAGGTCGAAACACTTGCCTTAGTTCATACAGCAGAGCTGGAACAAAAACGCAGGCTTCCTACCCCGACTTCACTATTCTTTCCTCTGTGCCGTGCTGCCTTTCCTCTACAGCAATCACATCCAAGGGTTTGGCACCTTCCCACTGTGCCCAACATTCTTTGATAGGGCAATCTAACTCTGTCCTTAAATAATTTGACTTTTACCTTGATTCTCTATACTCAATGTCTGTAATTTTCTGGAATTGGAAACTGTTTGAGATTAAAAGAGATTTCTGAAAGTAAATCCTGTGAGCAATTTTGACATTTGTTAGAATTATTGATGGAGAGTTAAGCTGTATAAAGGAAGGCCATTGAGGACCACCGCTATTCTAGAGCAAAAGCTGCCATTAGCTGAAATGTTTCTCACCTCTTCTGTCCCACCACGTTTGACACATTACCACCCGAGTGTCCTATACCAAGGCAAGGAGCCCATATTCCTGTTTAAACAAATTACCTGCTCCTCTGTGTTTCCTAAGGTCTATTCTGTCTCTTGTTTGTTAAAAGGATTAATCTGTATCTTGAAAACAACCACACAAGGTAAAATACTACTCATTTTAAAGACTGAGGGGAAAAAAAGCTAGACTCAGAGCTTCTAAGCGACTTGCTCAAACGTACAGTTAGGATTTGAATAATTTTTTTTTTTTTTTTTTTTTTTTTTTGAGACAGAGTCTCACTCTGCCGCCCAGGCTGGAGTGCAGTGGCGTAATCTCGGCTCACTGCAAGCCCCGCCTCCCGGGTTCACGCCATTCTCCTGCCTTGGCCTCCTGAGTAGCTGGGACTACAGGCGCCTGCTATGACACCTGGCCAATATTTTTGTATTTTTAGTAGAGACGGGGTTTCCCTGTGTTAGCCAGGATGGTCTCGAACTCCTGACTTCGTGGTCCGACCGCCTCGGCCTCCCAAAGTGTTCGGATTACAGGCCTGAACCATCGCGCCCGGCTGATTTGAATAATTTCTGTATGGTTACCAAACCGTACTACATCATACTGTTCAAGCGGGATAACATCAATTAAATCAAGGAGCATTTCCATCCTTAATGGGACGGAGTCATGTGTGTCATTCGGTGCCCACCTGAGCTCTATCATCCCCTGTGGGTGGGGGAAGGTATAGAGGGGAGACTTAAGTCAGACTGACTACTTTAGGTTATGGCTCTGCCATTTCCCCACTGAGTATATTGAGCAAACTGTTTAATCTCTGTGTTTCTCAGTTTCCTCATTTAACAAATAAGATAATGGTACCAACTTCCTCACATTGCTATAATGATTAAATCAGAAATAATTAGAGAAGTGCCCATAACATCAGAAGTACTAAAAATGTTAACATTATTATTAAATAATCCGATTCCCATCTGAGCAGACCCTTCCTCTACCCCTACTCGTTTTCTGACTGCAAGGCAGCCAAGAAATCCCCACAGTGACACAGACCCTCTTTGGGGTTCATTTAGACTAATGCAAGTTGCTCAGTCGCATTAGTCTATTTTTTAAGGTATAGTAAATTTCACACTAATTTTGAAAGTTTGTGAGGAAGATGAAAATCTATAGCGTTACATGTAGTTAAAAGCGTTTTTAATTCCCAGACAGGAGTTAATGCACTCCTCCATCTGTGTCACAGGCTCATTTGATCATCATAGATACCTTCTCCAATGCATACAAACACCCTTACTGTACCATATGACATATTTTACAGGATCTAACATGAGGCAATATAATCCCTCATTTTTGCATTAATTTTCCCAAAGCAATGTACCAGGGTGTCTGGTTTTTAATAGCCATTTAATGTCTTTTCATTTGAAAAAAGTAATACATGTATCAAAACCTGTCATAAACTATCACTAACCTGCTCAGCTGTAAATAGAACTTGACCTAAATGTTAGTAGGGTGGAAGAGGAAAAGAGTTATCTTGTCCTTAATACAAATCTATTACCCTCCTAAGACGTAAAAATTATCACACATTATGAAAGAATAAGCTTCAAACTAAGAAAATTTTTTTGGATTTCTGTAAGAGTTGCCTACAAAATGAAGTATTTTGGCCAAAAATATGTCCTTTGCTAAAATTACATTAAATATACCTATAAGAAGAAACTGGCAATATTGCTGGGATGTTGGTACATTGATTAGATGTCTGCATGTCTGATTTATGAAGTCTAAAGAGCAATGCACCTTGAGTGTCTAAAAAAAATCTGTTCATAAAGTATTCTTTAAATATAATTAGGTGTTGCTAGCCCATTTTGCTCAGTTTTATTACGTTTGATCTGTCCATAAATTCACTCTAATGCCAAAAGAACATCCTTAAAAGCAATACACTGAGTTTAGTAATTAGTGGCAATTTCAGACTGATTTCTAATGTGGTTTTCTTTTTTTTTTTTTTTAATTTATTTATTATTATTATACTTTAAGTTTTAGAGTACATGTGCATAACGTGCAGGTTTGTTACATATGTATACTTGTGCCATGTTGGTCTGCTGCACTCATCAACTCGTCATTTACATCAGGTATAACTCCCAATGCAATCCCTCCCTCCTCCCCCCTCCCCATGATAGGCCCCGGTGTGTGATGTTCCCCTTCCTGAGTCCAAGTGATCTCATTGTTCAGTTCCCACCTATGAGTGAGAACATGCGGTGTTTGGTTTTCTGTTCTTGTGATAGTTTGCTGAGAATGATGGTTTCCAGCTGCATCCATGTCCCTACAAAGGACGCAAACTCATCCTTTTTTATGGCTGCATAGTATTCCATGGTGTATATGTCCAATCTGTCACTGATGGACATTTGGGTTGATTCCAAGTCTTTGCTATTGTGAATAGTGCCACAATAAACATACGTGTGCATGTGTCTTTATAGCAGCATAATTTATAATCCTTTGGGTATATCCTCAGTAATGGGATGGCTGGGTCATATGGTACATCTAGTTCTAGATCCTTGAGGAATCGCCATACTGTTTTCCATAATGGTTGAACTAGTTTACAATCCCACCAACAGTGTAAAAGTGTTCCTATTTCTCCACATCCTCTCCAGCACCTGTTGTTTCCTGACTTTTGAATGATCGCCATTCTAACTGGTGTGAGATGGTATCTCATTGTGGTTTTGATTTGCATTTCTCTGATGGCCAGTGATGATGAGCATTTTTTCATGTGTCTGTTGGCTGTATGAATGTCTTCTTTTGAGAAATGTCTGTTCATATCCTTTGCCCACTTTTTGATGGGGTTGTTTGTTTTTTTCTTGTAAATTTGTTTGAGTTCTAATGTGGTTTTCTAAGACCTCTGTGAAGAACAAGAGTCTGACTTATGAAATTTTAGCAATGTTAAAACCACTTGATAGATCATCTAAAATTGGTTTCAGTCTTAGATTTGACTAAAATTAGCTATAGATTTATGCTATGTGATGGTATAATAATATCACCACCTGCATTTTCATTTGACTTAGCTTTCAAAACATGTTCATATATATTCTGTGGCTTGATTCTAAGAATAGTTAGAATGCTTAGCCATGAAGGGAGGTGTCATTATCTTCAGTAGATCAAAGTTTGGAGAGGTTAGTTGACTTGCTTAAGGGCACAAAACTAAAATCCAGTAGTCCTGGTGTATGGAAATTGACTATTTTTATTATAACCTGATGCTGCTCTTGACTCTGATATCTTTATGACATTTCTTGAAGTCTTTGAATCATTCTTTAAGACTCTATTTTAGGAGGCATACTCCATTCTAACTTATAACTTCTCCCTCAGAATTGCTTGTCTCAAGCAATTTAGCTGTCTTTGAAGTAACAAAAATATGGAAGTCATCTAATTTTTCTGTTAAAATATCACATAGTCATTACATACAAAAACTGTAGAAGAGATATGCTTTATTCATATGCACAGAGCTCACTAACAAAGACAGACCACATACTGGTCCTTGAAATAAGCCTCAAATATTTCAAAAGACTGACATCTTACAAAGTGTGTATCGTGACCATAATAAAAGACATTTTAAAAACAAGAATGAAATATCTATAAACACTCTATCTCCACAGCTATCTTTTAAAGTTAAACAACATTCTTCTAAATAACCCATGTGTCAAAAAGGAAATCCCCCCAAAAACTGAAATATTTTGAACTAAATAATTTAAAAAACAACATACCAAAACGTATGGGACACAGCTAAAGGCAGTGCTTAAAAATGAATTTATAGGTCTAAATGATCTAAGAACCCATCATCTAAATTTCACCTTTAGAATCTAGCAAGAAAAAGAGCAAATTAAATACATAGCAAGTGGAATGAAGAAAATAACAAAAATAAGAGAAGAAGTCAATGACAAAAACCCAGAAGTCAATAATTAGGTAATAAAAATTGATGAAGAAAATAAGAAACACAAATTACCAATATCAGAACTGAAAGACAGAATATGAGTAAAAATCATATAGATATTAAACAGACAATGAGAATATTGTAAAAACTTTATGTCAATAAATTCAGTAATGGATAAAATACATCAATTCCTTCAAAACCATATATTATAAAAACTAAGGAAGAATTTTTCTCTATGTATATATATCTTATATATATTTTATATGTATGAGAGAATAGATTTATATATATAGATATCTTGCATATACATATGTAATCAAATATCTTCCATAAAGAAAGCTGCAGGCAGAATTTTTAAACTAGAGGATTCTAGCAAACATTTAAGGAAAAATATGTTAATTTTAAACAAACTGTTTCAGAAAAGAGGAAGGAACACTGTCCAATTACTTTATTTGGCCACAAAACCATGATTTCAAAACTTGACAAAAATATTACAAGAGAAGAAAAAATTCAGATTAGTATCCCTCATGAATGTAGATGAAAAATATTTAACAAAATATTAGCAAATAAAATCTAGAAATGTGTAAAAAGATTAATAGATCACGATCAAGTATCATTATTCCACGAATATAAGGCTGATTTAATTTTTGAAAATCAGTCATGCAACTGAACACATTAAAAAATAAGGGAGAAAAATAGAATATAATCACCTACATACATGTAAAGAAAAAAAGCCACTTAACAAAATTCAACACCCATTTGTGCCATAAAAAATAAATTTCTTAGCAAAATAGAAGAAAACATCATGAATCTAATAAAATCAAAATCTACATATGAGCTTGTAATATTTAATGCTTTCTCTTAGATAGGGATTAAGCTTGGTATATCCACTCTCACCACCTGTATTTAACATTGAATTGGAGGATTTAGATAGGTCAATAAGGCAAAACAATGAAATCGAAAGTATTAGAAAGGAAAATAATTAAATTGCCTTTTTCCACAGTTGACATGAGTATTTATGTGAAAATCTTAAGGAATCTTCAAAATAAGCATAAAAGCTGAAAACTAAATTCAACAAGCTCACAGAACATAAGCTCAATATAGATAGATAAATTATGTTTCTCACTACTAGCAGTAAAAAATTGAAAAATGAGATAAACAATCAATTATAACATCAAAATCAAAAAATTTTTAGAAATAAATTTACCAAAATATTTTCCCGAATACTACAAATATTGCTGAAAGAAATTAAAGTATAATTAAAGGGGGGGGGCGGAGCAAGATGGCCAAATAGGAACAGCTCCAGTCTCCAACTCCCAGCGCGAGCGACACAGAAGACCGGTGATTTCTGCATTTTCAACTGAGGTACTGGGTTCATCTCACTAGGGAGTGCCGGACAATCGGTGCTGGTCAGCTGCTGCAGCCCAACCAGCGAGAGCTGAAGCAGGGCAAGGCATCCCCTCACCTGGGAAGTGCTAGGGGAAAGGGAATCCCTTTTCCTAGCCAGGGGAACTGACACACACAACACCTGGAAACCTGGAAAATCGGGTAACTCCCACCCCAATACTGAGCTTTAAGCAAACAGGCACACCAGGAGATTATATCCCACACCTGGCCGGGAGGGTCCAACGCCCACGGAGCCTCCCTCATTGCTAGCACAGCAGTCTGCCATCTAACCACAAGGCAACAGTGAGGCTGGGGGAGGGGCGCCCGCCATTGCTGAGGCTTAAGTAGGTAAACAAAGCCACTGGGAAGCTCGAACTGGGTGGAGCTCACAGCAGCTCAAGGAAATCTGCTTATCTCTGTAGACTCCACCTCTGGGGACAGGGCACAGCTAAACAACAACAACAACAACAAAAAAAAGCAGCAGAAACCTCTGCAGACGCAAACGACTCTGTCTGACAGCTTTGAACAGAGCAGTGGATCTCCCAACACGCAGGTTGAGATCTGAGAACAGACAGACTGCCTGCTCAAGTGGGTCCCTGACCCCTGAGTAGCCTAACTGGGAGACATCCCCCACTAGGGGCAGTCTGACACCCCACACCTCACAGGGTGGAGTACACCCCTGAGAGGAAGCTTCCAAAGTAAGAATCAGACAGGAAAACTCGCTGTTCACCAATATTCTATCTTCTGCAGCCTCTGCTGCTGATACCCAGGCAAACAGGGTCTGGAGTGGACCTCAAGCAATCTCCAACAGACCTACAGCTGAGGGTCCTGACTGTTAGAAGGAAAACTATCAAACAGGAAGGACACCTACACCAAAACCCCATCAGTACGTCACCATCATCAAAGACCAGAGGCAGATAAAACTACAAAGATGGGGAAAAAGCAAGGCAGAAAAGCTGGAAATTCAAAAAATAAGAGCGCATCTCCCCCTGCAAAGGAGCACAGCTCATCACCAGCAACAGATCAAAGCTGGATGGAGAATGACTTTGACGAGCCGAGAGAAGAAGGCTTCAGTCCATCAAACTTCTCAGAGCTAAAGGAGGAATTACGTACCCAGTGCAAAGAAACTAAAAATCTTGAAAAAAGAGTGGAAGAATTGATAGCTAGAGTAATTAATGCAGAGAAGGTCATAAACGAAATGACAGAGATGAAAACCATGACACGAGAAACACGTGACAAATGCACAAGCTTCAGTAACCGACTCAATCAACTGGAAGAAAGAGTATCAGCAATTGAGGATCAAATGAATGAAATGAAGCGAGAAGAGAAACCAAAAGAAAAAAGAAGAAAAAGAAATGAACAAAGCCTGCAAGAAGTATGGGATTATGTAAAAAGACCAAATCTACATCTGATTGGGGTGCCTGAAAGTGAGGGGGAAACTGGAACCAAGTTGGAAAACACTCTTCAGGATATCATCCAGGAGAACTTCCCCAACCTAGTAGGGCAGGCCAACATTCAAATCCAGGAAATACAGAGAACGCCACAAAGATACTCCTCGAGAAGAGCAACTCCAAGACACATAATTGCCAGATTCACCAAAGTTGAAATGAAGGAAAAAATCTTAAGGGCAGCCAGAGAGAAAGGTCAGGTTACCCAGAAAGGGAAGCCCATCAGACTAACAGCAGATCTCTCGGCAGAAACTCTACAAGCCAGAAGAGAGTGGGGGCCAATATTCAACATTCTTAAAGAAAAGAATTTTAAACCCAGAATTTCATATCCAGCCAACTAAGTTTCATAAGTGAAGGAGAAATAAAATCCTTTACAGATAAGCAAATGCTTAGAGATTTTGTCACCACCAGGCCTGCCTTACAAGAGCTCCTGAAGGAAGCACTAAACATGGAAAGGAACAACCAGTACCAGCCATTGCAAAAACATGCCAAAATGTAAAGACCATCGAGGCTAGGAAGAAACGGCATCAACTAACGAGCAAAATAACCAGTTAATATCATAATGGCAGGATCAAGTACACACATAACAATATTAACCTTAAATGTAAATGGACTAAATGCTCCAATGAAAAGACACAGACTGGCAAACTGGATAAAGAGTCAAGACCCATCAGTCTGCTGTATTCAGGAGACCCATCTCACATGCAGAGACATACGTAGGCTCAAAATAAAGGGATGGAGGAAGATCTACCAAGCAAATGGAGAACAAAAACAAGCAGGGGTTGCAATACTAGTCTCTGATAAAACAGACTTTAAACCATCAAAGATCAAAAGAGACAAAGAAGGCCATTACATAATGGTAAAGGGATCAATTCAACAGGAAGAGCTAACTATCCTAAATATATATGCACCCAATACAGGAGCACCCAGATTCATAAAGCAGGTTCTTAGAGACTTACAAAGAGACTTAGACTCCCATACAATAATAATGGGAGACTTCAACACTCCACTGTCAACATTAGACAGATCAACGAGACAGAAAGTTAACAAGGATATCCAGGAATTGAACTCATCTCTGCAGCAAGCAGACCTAATAGACATCTATAGAACTCTCCACCCCAAATCAACAGAATATACATTCTTCTCATCATTCCTTCAGAAGGAAACAACCAACAAAGTGAAGAGACAACCCAGAGAATGAGAGAAAATATTTGCAAACTACCCATCTGACAAGGGATTAATAACCAGAATATATAAGGAGCTCAAACAACTCTACAAGAAGAACATCTAATAAATCCAATTTAAAAATGGGCAAAAGACTTGAAGAGACATTTATTAAAAGAATATATACAAACGGAAGACAGGCATATGAAAAGGTGCTCAGTATCATTGATCCTCAGAGAAATGTAACTCAAAACTACACTGAGATATCTCACTCCAGTTAAAATGGTTTTTATCTCAAAGACAGGCAATAACAAATGCTGGTGAGGACGTTGAGAAAAGGAAGCTTATTCCAAAATTGACCACATAATTGGAAGTAAAGCACTCCTCAGCAAATGTACAAGAACAGAAATTATAACAAACTGTCTCTCAGACCACAGTGCAATCAATCTAGAACTCAGGACTAAGAAACTCAATCAAAACCGCTCAACTACATGGAAACTGAACAACCTGTTCCTGAATGACTACTGGGTACATAACGAAATGAAGGCAGAAATAAAGATGTTCTTTGAAGCCAATGAGAACAAAGATACAAAATACCAGAATCTCTGGGACACATTTAAAGCAGTGTGTAGAGGGAAATTTATAGCACTACATGCCCACAAAAGAAAGCTGGAAAGATCTAAAATTGACACTCTAACATCACAATTAAAAGAACTAGAGAAGCAAGAGCAAACACATTCAAAAGCTAGCAGAAGGCAAGAAATAACTAAGATCAGAGCAGAACTGAAGGAGATAGAGACACAAAAAACCCTCCAAAAAATCAATGAATCCAGGAGTTGGTTTTTTGAAAAGATCAACAAAATTGACAGACTGCTAGCAAGACTAATAAAGAAGAAAAGAGAGAAGAATCAAATAGACACAATAAAAAATGATAAAGGGGATATCACCACCGACCCCACAGAAATACAAACTACCATCAGAGAATACTATAAACACCTCTACGCAAATAAACTAGAAAATCTAGAAGAAATTGATAATTTCCTGGACACTTACACTCTTCCAAGACTAAACCAGGAAGAAGTTGACTCCCTGAATAGACCAATAGCAGGCTCTGAAATTGAGGCAATAATTAATAGCCTACCAACCAAAAAAGTCCAGGACCAGATGGATTCACAGCTGAATTCTACCAGAGGTACAAGGAGGAGCTGGTACCATTCCTTCTGAAACTATTCCAATCAATAGAAAAAGAGGGAATCCTCCCTAACTCATTTTATGAGGCCAACATCATCCTGATACCAAAGCCTGGCAGAGACACAACAAAAAAGGAGAATTTTAGACCAATATCCCTGATGAACATCGATGCAAAAATCCTCAATAAAATACTGGCAAACCGGATTCAGCAGCACATCAAAAAGCTTATCCACCATGATCAAGTGGGCTTCATCCCTGGGATGCAAGGCTGGTTCAACATTCGCAAATCAATAAACGTAATCCAGCATATAAACAGAACCAAAGACAAAAACCACATGATTATCTCAATAGATGCAGAAAAGGCTTTTGACAAAATTCAACAGCCCTTCATGCTAAAAACTCTGATTAAATTTGGTATTGATGGAATGTACCTCAAAATAATAACAGCTATTTATGACAAACCCACAGCCAATATCATACTGAATGGGCAAAAACTGGAAAAATTCCCTTTGAAAACTGGCACAAGACAGGGATGCCCTCTCTCACCACTCCTATTCAACATAGTGTTGGAAGTTCTGGCTAGGGCAATCAGGCAAGAGAAAGAAATCAAGGGTATTCAGTTAGGAAAAGAAGAAGTCAAATTGTCCCTCTTTGCAGATGACATGATTGTATATTTAGAAAATCCCATTGTCTCAGCCCAAAATCTCCTTAAGCTGATAAGCAACTTCAGCAAAGTCTCAGGATACAAAATTAATGTGCAAAAATCACAAGCATTCTTATACACCAGTAACAGACAAACACAGAGCCAAATCATGAATGAACTTCCATTCACAATTGCTTCAAAGAGAATCAAATACCTACGAATCCAACTTACAAGGGATGTAAAGGACCTCTTCAAGGAGAACTACAAACCACTGCTCAGTGAAATAAAAGAGGACACAAACAAATGGAAGAAAATACCATGCTCATGGATAGGAAGAATCAATATCGTGAAAATGGCCATACTGCCCAAGGTTATTTACAGATTCAATGCCACCCCCATCAAGCTACCAATGAGTTTCTTCACAGAATTGGAAAAAACTGCTTTAAAGTTCATATGGAACCAAAAAAGAGCCCTCATTGCCAAGACAATCCTAAGTCAAAAGAACAAAGCTGGAAGCATCACGCTACCTGACTTCAAACTATACTACAAGGCTACAGTAACCAAAACAGCATGGTACTGGTACCAAAACAGAGATATAGACCAATGGAACAGAACAGAGTCCTCAGAAATAATACCACACATCTACAGCCATCTGATCTTTGACAAACCTGAGAGAAACAAGAAATGGGGAAAGGATTCCCTATTTAATAAATGGTGCTGGGAAAATTGGCTAGCCATAAGTAGAAAGCTGAAACTGGATCCTTTCCTTACTCCTTATATGAAAATTAATTCAAAATGGATAGGAGACTTAAATGTTAGACCTAATACTATAAAAACCCTAGAAGAAAACCTAGGTAGTACCATTCAGAACATAGGCATGGGCAAAGACTTCATGTCTAAAACACCAAAAGCAACGGCAGCAAAAGCCAAAATTGACAAAAGGGATCTAATTAAACTAAAGAGCTTCTGCACAGCAAAAGAAACTACCATCAGAGTGAACAGGCAACCTACAGAATCGGAGAAAATTTTTGCAATCTACTCATCTGACAAAGGGCTAATATCCAGAACCTACAAAGAACTCAAACAAATTTACAAGAAAAAAACAAGCAACCCCATCAAAAAGTGGGAAAAGGATATGAACAGACATTTCTCAAAAGAAGACATGCATACAGCCAACAGACACATGAAAAAATGCTCATCATCACTGGCCATCAGAGAAATGCAAATCAAAGCCACAATGAGATACCATCTCACACCAGTTAGAATGGCAATCATTAAAAAGTCAGGAAACAACAGGTGCTGGAGAGGATGTGGAGAAATAGGAACAATTTTACACTGTTAGTGGGATTGTAAACTAGTTATGGAAAACAGTATGGCGATTCCTCAAGGATCTAGAACTAGATGTACCATATGACCCAGCCATCCCATTACTGGGTATATACCCAAAGGATTATAAATCATGCTGCTATAAACACACATGCACACGTATGTTTATTGTGGCACTATTCACAATAGCAAAGACTTGGAATCAACCCAAATGTCCATCAGTGACAGACTGGATTAAGAAAATGTGGCACATATACACCATGGATTACTATGCAGCCATAAAAAAGGATGAGTTTGTGTCCTTTGCAGGGACATGGATGCAGCTGGAAACCATCATTCCTAGCAAACTATCACAAGAACAGAAAACCAAACACCACATGTTCTCACTCATAGGTGGGAACTGAACAATGAGATCACTTGGACTCGGGAAGGGGAACATCACACACCGGGGCCTATCCTGGGGAGGGGGTAGGGGGGAGGGATTGCATTGGGAGTTATACCTGATGTAAATGACGAGTTGATGGGTGCTGACGAGTTGATGGGTGTAGCACACCAACATGGCACAAGTATACATATGTAACAAACCTGCACGTTATGCACATGTACCCTAGAACTTAAAGTATAATATTAATAATAATAAAAAGAATAATTAAAGAGATAATATATGATCATAAGTTGGAAAATTCATTGTTAATGTATCAGTTCTCCCCAAAGTGATCTATAGATTTAACAGACCCCAACAAAACCCCAGCATATCTGTTTTTGAGAATTTGGAAATAAAATGCTAAAATGTATATGGAAATGGAAAGATTCTAGAATACTTAAAACACTCTATAAAAATAACAAGATTGGGCCAGGAGCGGTGGCTCACACCTATGGGAGGATAGCTTGGGCCTGGCTGGTGCAGGTTGCAGTGAGCCAAGATTGTGCCAATTCACTGCACCCTGGCAACAGGGTGAAACAGTCTCAAAATGAAAATAATAATAACAAAATAAAATAATATTGGAGGATTAACACTGCCTAATTTCAAGATTTACCAACAGCTGCAGTAGTAGTGATACTGATACAGCTAGAGAAAAGAAATAATTGGAATAGTAGAAAGTCCAGAAATAGACACATGTGTATAAATAACTTTAATTTTTACAAAAGTACCAAAAAATTCAATTAGGATATTTTCAATAAATGATCCTGGAACAATTTTATAAACGTGAGAAAAGTAATACTGCACACAGAATTAATTTCAGCTGAACTAAAACTGTAATGCTGCAAGTAGAACATATAAAAGAACGTTAACGCAAACTTGAGGTATAGAAAAACTTCTTAGAAGTATAAATAAGCACTAAATATAAAACAGAAATTGGTAACTGGGAATTCATCAAAATTAAAAACTTGTGTTCTTTGAAAACCTTTAACAAAATAAGAAGGCAAGTCACAGATTGACTTTGCAATGCACACTTCTGATTTGTATCACACTCACATGCATGCACACACACCAATCCAAAAAATCAGCAATAAAAATACAATATAAACAAAAAAGGTCAAAAGACTTGAATAAACACTTCACCAAGGAAGGTATTCAAATGACGAATAAGCACATAAAACTGTACTCTACAGCATTAATTATAAGGAAAATACAAATAACAAATCAAAATCAGATACCATTTCATACACTTGAAAATGGCTGAAATTTCTAAAGACTAGTTATACCAAAGTGATGGAAGGGATGTGGAGCAACTGGAACTTTTACACATTGCAGAGGATGATGTAAAATAAAATCAACTTAGGAATGCCTAGTTTCTTGCAAAGTTAAGCCTACATGCACCCTATGATTCAGTAACTTTATTCTTAAGTACTCACCAATGAGAAATAAACATATTTTCCCAAACAAATGTATATAAGATTTTTTTCTGATAACTTTTTTCATACTAGCCAAAAAATGAAAAAAAATCCTTCAGGAGAATGAATGCACAAATTATGGTATATTGGAATAATGAACCACTACTGCATGTGACATTCATAAACATTACGCTGAGCAAAATAAACCAGGCACAAAAGAGTACATACTGTATGATTTCATGTATATTAAGTTCAAAGCAAGAATAATTTATGATCATCAAAATCTGAAACACTGTTGGCTATGAAGAGTGGAGATTGACTTGAAGGGGATATGAGAAAGCTTTTTAGGGTGATAGAAATGCTCTATATCTTAGAGTGGTTAAGTGTTTTCATTTTTAAAAATTCTTTTAATTGTAAGCTTAAAATATATGCACTTCACTGTAAATCATACTCCAATAAAAATATGTAAATAATAAAATACAAATATATGCAGAAAAGTGGTTCATCTCTACAATCAAATACATAAGGGCCTAAGTAGCATGTTGAAGAAACAAAAGGTTCTTTCGACATTAATCCTCACCACAAAGACCAGGCCTCACTTCTCAAACCTGCTTGGAAATCCTCTAGCTGATGCAGAAATGTCTTCTTGATTAAAGACTAACTGAAGTTGTCCAAGGCTTCACTGTCATACAATTGGAACAAAACTACAATAAGTATTCAAAAACATACTTGTTTCAGTACTGTATGTTTGCTGTACGTCTCTAATATACAAGAATTCTTCCTTCCCAAGGATCACATCTCCTCCTGTTCTCTTAATGGAATCACTTCTCACCACCTCTAGGACTGTTATCTTTCCTTTTGCTCACATTTTCAGTCTCTTTCTCTCTACTGGGTCCATCCAACCTAAACAATAAGCATATTCACATCTTCCATGTTGTAAATAAAAAACAAACAAATAAATGAACAACAACCTTCAGCCATCCTTCCATGGTATTGCCTCCTCCGGCTATTGCACCTCCCAGCTAACTCTTGAAAAGCATCATGGAAACAATTCTCTCTACTTCTCCATGAGTCCATTCATCTCCAACCTCTCACCATCCAGTTCCAGCCTCAGTACTCTACTGAAATTTCTCTTTTATTGGGCATAAAAAGTATTTGTGTAAAACCTTAATCTTCTCCAACCTATCACTGCATCTGAAACCATTAACTACTTGGCATTCTTTAAATCAGTCTATTTACTTCCACGACAATGTGACCTGCTGGAGCCTCTCTCTGACCACAGCTACTTCTGTCTGGGTGGTCACATGATTAAGACTCATCCAGAAAGTTTCTTTCTTGGGAACTGGAGAGAGAACATGGAGTCTTTCATCAGGCCTTTATAGGCATTTCAACAAGAAAGTGACAAAGTTCTTACTTAAGTAGTCAAGTATAAACCCTGTAAAAGTTGAACAGTGAAAACGTTTTCAGGGGTGAAAAAATAATGCAGACAAGAGGAACAAGAGTGGAAATAAGAGACCAGAGGGCCACAGAGAGAGGGCTGCCTTTTTTTCTGATTGATTTCTAGGTTGAAAACTGGGGCTACTGGGAGTTTTATCTGAAGGGTATTAAGATACCGATTTAAGTAGATTTCCTTCTTTACAAAGAAGCCCTAACAAAGTCCTTTACCGGCCCCTCTCCTCTTTTCAGACTTTTCTTCCCTGTTCTTCTAACTACCAAATCAATATGTCTGCATCTATCTTCTATTCTTTGCATTAATTCCTATTTGTTTGTTGACCAGTTGGGTCTATATAACCACTAACATCTCAAATTCAATATTTTCAAATTTATCTTCATTCATTAACTATAATGTCCCCTCAGTTTCTCATAGAATATTTATATACAAAAGCAATATTCTCCTAATTATACAGACTGGACATCCGGGTTCACCCTTCATTCTTCCATTTTTTTGGTCACACATCTCTAACCAGTTTATAACTTTACAATTCCTCTCATTCCCATACCTCCTACCTCCTTTCCATTCCCAGAGCTACCACCTTAGTTCAGGCCCTCATCAGTGTTCCCTTGAGGTTATTATCTGGTTTTTTTATTTTAAAAATACTAAAAATATTAACCATTTTATGTAGGTTCTGTAATATTTTAGATACTGTACTATACATATTAAAAAACAAATTCAATTAATCCTCACCACACATATTTACACTTCACTATTGACATGGCTGCCAAGCTGTTCTCCCTTCACTAATTGTGCAAAACTCTAAATGCATCCTTCTTTTGTAGTAAAAGTAAGAATTTTAAGTTTTAATGAATGTTGCACTGGGAGAAAATAGACTAGAACATAGATGTTTACAGAATTAGACTCCTCCCCTCTTTTCCCCTTTAGAGTATTTGATCTAGTGTGATTCTCTTCACACAATGGAACTTCATTTGATTCTAATTCTTGCATAAAAGCCCATTACTTATTCTTCAAGGCACTCAAGTGAAATGGGTGTGGCATTTATAATTAAAATTTAAATTAGCATCACACTAAAGAGAGCTGCAATTTCATTTTCCTATATCTTAAGGTACTCTTTAAGTAAATCCATAAAGAAATTATTTCAAAATACCTAATAGCAAGACATCTTTTAAATTTTTCTGCAAAGATAGAGTACATTCCATATAATTATAGGTAATATAAG
This sequence comes from Theropithecus gelada, assembly GCF_003255815.1. Lineage (NCBI taxonomy): Eukaryota > Metazoa > Chordata > Mammalia > Primates > Cercopithecidae > Theropithecus > Theropithecus gelada. The sequence goes on along the minus strand of NC_037674.1, from coordinate 29,266,944 downwards.
CCACCAATAAGGAATTTAAATATCCAGTTCAGTTCTTCAAAAATTTGCTATTCTTATTGTGGAATACCAAATTATACATGTAAAGTCTCTTCTGTTTAAAACTAAAACATGCTTAGTATCGACAAGCTCTGAGAATAAATAATCACAAAAGATAAAGTTAATAACTTGATCTATAGCAAGTCCAAGTATTGGTGTAATTGAAATCATAGGAAGAAATTAAGAAGGTAATATGAAATTTTTTATACCTATAATAACCACAGGGGTAAAAATATACAATGTCTATCCATCAAAAGTTCCTTCTCACAAAAGAAGGTAAACTATCTCTTCAATAAAACTATATTAAGAATAGGACTCCAATTATACCTGTGTTTGTCCCCTGACATAGTCTAGACCATTATTGAGGCCTTGACTACAGCTATAAAGCAAAGACCCAGAAGAATGTTGTGGGAAATTAGAAAGACTATCTTTGACACCACAGATCGTGGGACCACAATCTGCTATTTTCTAAAACACTGCAGATTTTAAAAACACAACAACAACAACAATTAGAATATCCTCTGAGTGAACTTTGGTGCCTTTGGAGGAAGAAGGACATGAAAGGGGTATCCCAGAGTGCATACACTTTCTGAATATCCCCAATACTCAAGTCAATGTAATGCCAACCACAATATTTGCATTCCACTCTCCCATCCTCATCTTCTCTCAGAATGAATGGAAAGACATGATGTGGCACAGCCATAATGTGCCATACAGATACCCCCTTCAGGACTAAGTCACTCATCCCTTCAACTTTCAAAAATGTTGCGTTGGCTGCCAAGAGTTCATAGCTGACTCACTCCCTGAGAGAGGTTCATGGTCAAGCGCTCATTCTCTCTCTTCTGCTGCTTTATACATCCAATGACTAATGGATGTGGGGGTTCAATTGCTTGAACCCCTTGCTTTAATACAGGGACCATATTGGCATCAGAGTTTCCTGTGAGACTGGTCGAAGACTCTATTGCAAATGCATTGCAGCTCAGCTTTTCCCTCTACCTAATCCAAAAGAAGTTCAGCATATATTTCTCTGTCTCATAGCCTACTTCTCTGGGAATCTGACCTAAGAAAATTGATAGCAAGGGAGCACTGAGGAAGTGACTCCAGATAAGTTACTTTATCCATGTCCTCAGTTAGATGGGAAATGAGGACTTAATCACTGATGCTATGTAGAAAATGGATACTCTGTGGTTTTGTATTATAGCAGTGTGATTGTTAATGTTTTCACTGGTGGTAGACGGGGATGGGATACGAGTAGAAGGGAATGAATTAGTGCATATATACTGTATCTCAGATATTTGAGAGGTTCATGGGAAGAAGTGATTCATACTGTGGAATACAGTAACTGTTGCTAGGGCCTCTTGATGCAGTATAGAAAGACAACAAAAGTTAAGAGTGATTAATTACTAATGTAAAGCTAAGTTGAAAGACAGCAGACCTCCAATGTCACCATATAAATCAATTCTTCCCTCTTGCTGCAGATTAAGAAAAAGCTGAGCACCAGGTCCAGGAACTAATCATAAGAGTTATAAATCTCCAGAAAAAGTTGAATTCTCAGCTTGGGCAGGTTGGATTTGCCAAGACCAAGGCCTTAATTGGGAAAAATAGGACTATGAGTCATGGGATGGGACATTTGGATTAATTCACCTGAAAGTCATGGATCCCTAGATTCTCCTGAATCCTCTAAGGTTGCAAAAGTAGCTCTCTCCTTCTTCTTGGGGCTAGCACTTCATCCTTGCTTGAAGACAATATGGAGGCTTCTTACTTGTATGAAAATCTTTGCATCCACCATGAAAATCTACCACAAACAACCTCCTGGACCTCCCCAACAACTAGAGTAAAGTCATAGCATTCTCCAGCTAAGAAATGGCAGGGTCTGTTAAAGGAGGAGAGAGACTAGATGTTGAAGAAGCTGTAAGACCTCACCAATATGTATGCACAAGTAGGAATTGGGAGAGCACCTATGGACTGGATTCTGTCAGTGCTAGATCAACAGAGAGGTATACAAACTTAAACAGAGGAGAATGTATCATTATGGGACACATTCCTTCTCCAGTGATATTAAATTTAACACCTGGCAAAGACCTATAGGAGGCATGTTAACACAAAACTAGAGTAATTCTTAAAAGGTTGAAAATTTATAGTCTGCACTAAGAAATAGCATTGAAAACAGTAGAGAAAGGGATAATAAGTCTCAGAAAAGTAGATGTACTTGAGTGAATATACTATATAGTGCCAGAAAACCTGTCAGCTAAGAATATTCCATGGGAGTACACACCATTCACCAGTGAGATAAGTAAGGTGATTGTGAGATTCTCAGCAGCATTGTTGAGTCTCTCAGTGATACCTATCATCTATATGTCAGGGATGTTACAGAACTAGGCTCTGATAACAATGGCAATAATAGGATCCCAAAAACAATTGAGGTTAGGTAGTAGTGTTTAATCATCAGAAACAATGTGGGTGCAATTACCATAATAAGTCTCAACATTGGAGTGGCAGCCATGGAGGCCTAACTTAGAGCTATGAAGATGGCTAATAGAATGCAGTTCCTAGAGGCAAGCAGATGCACACTGCTCCACAGATATTGTTTAATTTATACAAGTGAAAGAAATAATGGATGATTAGAAGGTTGAGGACAGCCTTCCCAGTAAGATTCACCAAGTCTGATCTAGGTGCTGCTGCTGCCAAATATCCAATCTGCCAGCAGCTGAGACAAAGGTTGAACACCTGATACAACAGCTTTCAAGAAGATGGACCAGCCACTTGGTAAAGATTGATCACGTTGGATTTTTTTCTGCTCTAGAAAGAACAATGCTTTATTTTAATTGGAATCAAGACAATTTTTGATATGTTTACCTTTCCCACCCTCATAATTTTAGACAAAGGAGTCTACTTCATCTTAGTGGAGATGCAGCATTGGACCCATGGGAGTACACACCATTTACAATTTAACCTTGTATACCCCTCTACTACTCCTATCACAACAAAGCCCAGAAGATTCCAATCTGCTTATATATATGTATGTATATATACATACACATATATTATATATACACACATATATGTGTATATATGTACATATATACGTGTACAGTAAATGTGAATATGTGCATATATACACACACGTATATACATACACATATATATGTATGTGTGTATGTATGTGTGTGTATATATATACACACACATACCCTTCTAAGGCATATTTCAAGTACCAGGTTATAAATGATACCCTAAGAAGAAGAAGTCTCATAACTCAGAATGCAGTGTATGCCCTAAATTCATGACTATCACATGGTACTGTGCCCTCAGTAGATAAAATACATGAGTCTGGGAACCAAGGAATGGAAGTAGGCATGGCCCTACTTATTACCACTCTCAGTGTGTTCCACTGGAGTATTTGTACTCCCCATCCCTACAACTTTGTTATCTGTCATTATATAGGACCTAGTTACCAGAGGGTGTCGCCTTCTATCAGGAGACACAGTGGAAAAATCATATGGTTTTTGACGTATGGTTGCACCTGGCCACTTTAGACTTGGCAGGAGGAATTGACTCTGACCCTGAGAAGAATGTAGGGCTGAAATCACATGAGAGGGACAAGGAGAAATACATTGCACCCAGATAAGCCACTGAGGAAATGCTTCATAACCCTGCTCCAATTTGATTGTAAATGAACAAGATGGCAAGATGACCAAAGGTCCAGACACTTTAGCGACAAGAATTTGGATTACTCCATCAGATAAGCCAACTAGATCAGCAGAGGTGCTAGGCATAGGTACCGGAGCATCTAAAATGAGAGGTGCAGGAGGGAGATGATGAGCTGTGACCTTGAGACAAGCTGCAATTACAGGGACTCTGGTTAATTTCCATAACCTTTATGTAAGTTTCCCCAGGAAAAGAGACCAGCCAGATTCTCAGAGAAGCCATCCTCAGATGTTGTTAACTTGCCACATGAAGCAAGTAGATTTGAATGGCACACAGGGTGGACAAGTGGATGTCAGAGTATGATGCCTTCAGGACCAAAGGGCTCATTCCCCTGAATCAACCTCTAGGAATGGTCCTCAACTGAAGGGAATCTTGGTTCTTGGATTGGCACATATACCAGTTCACAGTTTTTTTTCATTCTGTTTCTGAATATGCCCTAGTTTTGACTTCAGGTCATGTGACTTCAGATCTATAAAATATGAATGTATTTTCACAGTGTATTATAGGTATCAAGACAGATAATGGGAAACAAAGGATAATAACAGTTATTGCTGTTTAATATTTGCTTGCTCTTTTCCAAGCACGATGCTCAGTACTTAAAAATTCATCTTCCTTATGCAACAATCCTCTACAAAATGTACTATACTTATTCCTGTTGTTGAGAATAGAAAACTGTGGTCTAGCACAATTACGCACATTTCCCAACACAACAAATTCTAAAACTGGTAGTACCTACATCTGAAGACAGACCATGAAGCTCCAAAGCCTTAACCTGATATCATTATATTATACAGATAATCTGAAAAATATAGAATGTACATAATTATATCAGGGAAAACGTAATTTGAATTTAAACTGTCTGCGGATCCATTTAACTTTAGCATTGAATATACAAAATATAAACATTCTATATATTCTCCTGAAAAGGCTCTGTGTTGACATATTGTACGGAACTTAAATCATTCTTGATGGATCCTCATTATAAATTGTGTCTTCCTGACAGATTCTCCATTTCCCAGCTGTGTTTCGACTATGGAACTCCATCCTAAATGAGAGGTTTACTAGCATTTAATAGAACTCTCATTCAGTTGGTGTAAACCTTGGAGTTAAGCAGTACAGAAATGCCTAGCCTTGAAAATACAAGGTTTGTGAAATAAATTTTTTTCACAAAATTCTGGTCTCCTCTGTTCACCTCTTCTGTGCTACCTAATGCTTCTTTTCTCTGCCTCAAGTTCCCAGTAGACTCAGGTCTTACCTGACCCACTACGACTTTCGAGAAATAATTTGATGACAAGATAGGTTATAACAATAACTGATTTACATACTTTTCTGATATAGTTGGAAGAATTTGAGAGTAACAAAGTATTGGTATGCTGAAAGGGAGAAGGATAATGATGTTTTGATTTGTTTTCCGAGTCTTACCAAATAAGTAAAATTATTGTACATCTCTTAATACACTGATTTCCCTTTACGCTATTTTCTATTCTCTAAAGCAGTGGTACCCATCCCTGGGCCAGGACCAATACTGGTCTGTGGCCTGTTAGGAACCAGGTCGCACAACAGGAGGTGAGCAACAGGTGAGTGAGCGAAGCTGCATCTGTATTTACATGACTCACATTGCCGCCTGAGCTCTGCCTCCTGACACATCAGCTGCAGCGGCATTAGAGTCTCCTAGAAGTGTGAACCCTATTATGAACTGTGATCTAAGTTGCACGTGCCTTATGAGAATCTAATGCCTGTTTGTCTCCCATCAGCCCCAGATGGAACCCTAACAAGCTCAGGCCTCCAACTGATTCTACGTTATGGTGAGTTGTATAATTATTTCATTATATATTACCATGAAGTTATAATAGAAATAAAGTGTACAGTAAACGTAATGCACTTGAATCATCTTGAAATCATCCTCCATCCCCAGTCTGTAGAAAAAATGTCTTTCATGAAACCAGTCCCTGGTGCCAAAAAGGTTGGGGGCCACTGTTCTAGATGTTCAAGTTTTACTAGTGGGGCAACTTGAATCCACTTAAACTATAAAAGTGAAAGTATAAAGAAAATATTTTAATTTTTGGAAGGGGATTTGAGGTAGGAAAGATGTGTTTATATTTTGTATATTCAATGCTAAAATTAAATGGATAAGCAGATAGTTTAAATTCAAATTGTTTTCCCTGATATAATTATGTACATTCTATATTTTTCAGATTACCAATATAATGATATCACTATTGAAAAATAGCAGCAAAAACAAAAAAAGTTTAAAAATTTTATTATACAGCACTTCAGTGTAACTCCAATATGTCCTTTACGTACAGATACAAATAGATCAATTGAAGCTAGAGTTGCATCACCAATTTCTTGGCCAGCAGAGGGCAACACAGAAAAGCCCCTTCATTCTTGCTCTGCATTTAATCTTCCTAATCTTTTGCTGGGTTTTTTGAAAGCTTTATAATTCTGTATTCATTTTTCACTCATAATGTCTTTTTCATAGATGACCCCACTGATAATGTGGAATAATTATCTGCATGTTTGGGATAATTCATAGTCCTGAATAAGTAAGAGAATGGGACAAAAACAGGTAGACATTTTTTAAAGTCATTTTCCCTATTAACACATACTCTCTTTAAGAGAGTCTTCAAGAGAGCATGTGTTAATAGGCTAAACATACCTATCTCTCTATAAGAGAGAAGGCAGGCCAGGTGCCGTGGCTCATGCCTGTATTCCCAGCACTTTGGGAGGCCGAGGCGGGCGGATCACGAGGTCAGGAGATCGAGACCATCCTGGCTAACACAGTGAAACCCCGTCTCTGCTAAAAATACAAAAAATTACCCGGGCGTGGTGGCGGGCGCCTATAGTCCCAGCTACTCGGGAGGCTGAGACAGGAGAATGGCGTGAACCCTGGAGGCGGAGCTTGCAGTGAGCCCAGATCGCACCACTGCACTCCAGCCTGGGCAATGAGCAAGACTCTGTCTCAAAAAAAAAAAAAAAAAGGGAGAAGGCAAGTCTATCTAATAGAGAAGAGGCAAGTCTACCTAAGAGAAGGCAAGTCTACCTAAGATTCAGCAGAGAAACTCCTAGTTATCATGGTCTGGTTACTTTTTGGACAAGCTGACCTGCTCTCCCTTTATGAGTTTTGCCTCAAGTAAGTAAGCCTTGTCCTTTAACCTGCTTAGGAATCATGGACAGGGTCACAGGAAGAAACATAAACATTGAATCGTGTTAAACTCTTCACCCAGTTTTTCCTCTGATCTCCTTATCGTGACAGTGTCAGAGACCTCCAAACTCTGAGATGCAGAACTATTGCAGTCTACCCGTCAGCACTTAGGATTAGCCCCCTTTGAAAGCAGCTGTCAGAGTAGCCATGCTGGCTGCTGTCTTCAAGAAAAGTGCAATTATATATTAGTATAAATAAGTTCATACTTTCAAAAACAGGTAAATCAATGATGAGTACTGCTTTACAAAGGCATTTAGCATAATTTTCCTGAAAATAAAATGTTCGTTCCCTAGAGAATTTAACATTATGGTTAACTTGCAGATATTATTCTATTTGACCCTTTGTATATCTGAGAGTAAAAAAAAGAAAACATGCTTTACGTGGCATAATAAACAAAACAGAAATGTCCTACATTTGCCAAAGAAGAAATAGATTTAATGGCAAAATAGATAAAACATGAGGAGTTACAGTTTTAATTTAAGGCCACTGCCCTGCTGTGGTGTCTTTAGGAACTGTTTGGACTAATATTTTTCTTTTTTTTTTAATCCATGAATTTCCTACCAGGCTATTATTTCAGGCAGAAGCCAAGAAACATTGCCTACATTTTTTTTGTCTGTTTTTTGTTTTTTGTTTTTAACAATTAAGCAGTGCTTGTTAATCAGATTTTGTTGACAGCTTTCCAGGACTGTAATTGAGGTTACATAACCTTGCCTTCATTGATAAATGCAATTGAGACACTGTGTCTAGATGAGAGATATTCCGATCACAATTTGGAGGGGAGATATCTATTTAACAAATTCAAAAATATTGAACCATATGCTGACATTAGAGAGACAGCTCAATTTCCTCTGTACTGTTTTACTCATATCAAGCATAGCATCTATTAAAAAGAATTTTTATGAGCCCAATACCTGCATGGTAGTCAACACAGAGTAGGTTATTGATGATGATGAAGAAGTGAAAGATATATTCAAGGGGAAATCTAGCTAGCTAGAAACCTGGATTTGAATTCAAAAGCTTTAAAAATACTGACAATATGGAAATACCAACAAATATTTTGTTTGCAGCAAGAAGTGACTCTTTGATGTCTACTTCATGAAATTCAGACCCAACAATAGCCCTGCTCCTTACCATACTTTTCTCTGTTCCAACCCAGATACCTCTTTACCTCTTTGCTTGGAAAGAATGTACTTTCAAATCCTCCCTAGCAGACCATTCCTGTTGCAATACTAAATCTTATAATTCTATATTCATATTTCCCCAAAAGATGCAAGAGCTTATGACGGCAGGTCCTTTTTGATTCATCTTCACATTTCTTCTGTGCAACCTAGCTAAGCACCCAAAGGCACCTTAAATAACAAAAACAGCCTCCTGTGCTCTGCTCACAATAATTTTATTTTTTTGTGTCCCATAAACATTTTGTCTAGAATATTCTCTCTGACCAATAATAATACATATCATCCCCTCTTCTTTAAAATATCAAGAAAAATTATTGCAGGAACTATTTTTTGTATTAATAATGTCAAACACAGGAAACTGCTGTATTGTATCCCATCAGAACCATTTTAATTCACCGAGGTTTCTTCCTTCCCTCCTCCTCCTCCCATACCTAATATATGTAAGCATTCTACTAGTTTTGCAGTGAAGAGAACAATAGCATAAGACTTGCCCTCAAGGAACTCACAGTCTAGTGAAAATAGAAGAGAAGGCAGATACAGGCACTAGAAATTCAGACCAGACTGGATGGTGAGGGAGAGAAGTATTGGGAAAGCCAAGCCTTTAGGCCTCTGCACAGATAACCACACGTTAAACTCACACAAACACATTTGGTCTGAAACTGAACTTCATTTATCCTGCAAAAGCTGCTCACAGTTCTGTAATTAACCCAGAGGAAACCCCCTAGATGCCAAATGTTTTATAGATAGTTTAATTAGGGCACAAGTAGCAACTCGAGACAGGAAATATATCTCTCAATCAGGAAAGAACAGAGACATCCTTCAGATAGCCTAAGGCACACAGCAAGAACAGCAAATGTAAACACAGTCACATCAGTGCACTGGGATTACTCCACTGAATTTTGTGGGCATGTTTCAAACCCAAGCTTGGCTATCTGCTATTGTCCATGACAGTCCTGCCCCATCTTCTTCCAGAGCCAATTGCCAAGTCCTCAGGACATGCAAACGAATTGCAGGAGTACTGTAAGCAAAAGGTAACTAAGATAATCCTGCTAGTACTCAAGAATATTAAAAAACAAAACAAAAAAAGCCCGTCTTTCATGTTTAGAACTGATGTTCTACTTTCCCTTCTGTAGGATGCTGGCTTTGAATTGCTATTCTGGAGGAAGTGATCGATTTTGTGTAACTGCAATCTTTTTTCTATTCCTCCTGAAAACCAATTGTTTTCCTCTGGCAAGATTATGTGTTAGGATCCAGGTCTATTTCTCCCAAGGCAAATAATCCATATAGGAGGTTAACTTACTTTCCCAGTGATTTCTACTACCTTCCAAGCCAAATAAAATAAAATTTGAAATACCCAGACAGCCATTCCTCATTCCTAACAATGTGTTATTTAACCAACCAGGAAATGCCTATTTATCTAAAATATCTGTTTATCAATTTCAAATAATTAGGAAATGAAATGAAGACCTATTATGTTAAACATAGTTTAATATTTTATACTGTAGGAAGCACTAAAGAGAAATCTTAAGAATCTTTCATGTCATCATAATGTATATCATTATTGCGCAGTATTGCAGACAAAAGATAAGCCAATCTATAAGTAGTATCCTCACCTGTAAATATCTATTATAGTTATCCTTCTTCTAAAGCTATTACCATAAATTAGTTAATTGTTCATTAATGTTTGAATTCCAGATAAATAGGATTTCAGAGTGTCTCTCCACTATGGTTGAGATTGGTTGGTTTTATCACTCAGTTTCACAGACATATAGTAACAAATTTATTTGCATTAACATATGAACAGGCTTTGGTTTTTTGCCCATTTTCATCTGATGTTAAGTAGTACAGTAAATTATCTGTCCTCTAAGAGTTTTAGATAACTAAGAGATTAAGTTCACAATGAAAAGTGAGACAATATGTGACTGAACTGAGAAGCAATTGAAAAACAGACATTCAGAAACTGTAACTACTTTAATAAGTACTTTCTTGGTGCTGTATAATTTTTAAAAAACATATCTAGTGTTTTATAATCTTAATTACATTTGGAATTTTTTTCATATCTGGTGTACTTATCAAATTTTCAGAATTCTAAGAAATGTCTTATTCATTCTCATAGAAGGATTCTGTATATTCCTAAAACAACAATCAACAAATAATATCTTGCTGGTAGGGCCTGAGTTACAGAGAAGTGGAATCAACTATAAGAGAAATTCATCAAGGCTTATAGTGTCAAGTGTCTTAAGAGAAAGGTAATATGAAATCTAGAAACAAAAGGAAAACTTACAAAGCTAGGCTCAAGTTGTCTCTCAACAGATTCTAGAGTTGACCCCACATTTTGTCTCTCCCAATTGGCATTCCTTCCCCCTTTCAAGTTCAAAGAAAGACTTCAAGACATATTTTGCTTAGACTTTTTGTTCACTCTTTGAGACATTTTCTTCCAACATAAAATATCACAAGTGAGTGTACTTGTCTATAATGAGGCACACTGCCTCCTATCTTGAAATAGATAGATGCTCTAAGAATTTCCTCAAGAAAACTTAAAAAAGAGATCATTGGGGATTCCTCCCTGGATTTCTTTCCATAATCGTGGCTATTGAAAAATCCATTGGGAGCTAGATGTCATCAAGCAGGACCCACAGTAGTAGAGAAAACAACATAAACACGTTAAATGTGCTCAGGAGGGAGGTGAATGAAAGTTGAGATTATCAGCTGGAGTCAAAATGGGAAGATTTAGACCAAAGGACGAGAGGAAGGATATGGGATATAGACCCAGTGACGAACGTATTATTACTACAAAAACCAAACAGATGAAAGTAGTAGTCTCAGAACCCCCTGATCAATAAGAGGAAGACAAACGCCATAGTGAGTTGCCATTGACCTGTAATGTCACATGGTTATGACATCAGGTAGGCAGCTCCCCTACTAATAAAAATCCGTATTCCACTGCTCTCATAGCTATACCTCTTCTGCCTTTCAGTGGTTGTGTTCATGAGCTACGTGGACACTAGATCCTGACATTCATGTTCACCACAATTACTACTGAAGTCAGGAGCCTGAAGAGTAAGAATAAATTAGCGTTGCTGGTCAGACTCTAGTCTCTCTTCTTGTTCCCAGGAGCATTTTACAGTGGTAGACACTTCATGAAACCCACATCAGCTGTACTATAGAAAGTCAAGAAAAAGACAAAAGACCCCATCAAAAAGTGGGCAAAGAATATGAACAGACACTTCTCAAAAGAAGACATTTACACAGCCAACAATCATATGAAAGAAATCTCAACATCACTGATCATCAGAAAAATGCAAATCGAAACCACTATGAGATACCATCTCATGCCAGTCAGAATGGTGATTATTAAAAAGTCAGAAAACAATAGATGCTGGTGAGGCTGTGAAAAAACAGGAACGCTTTTACACTATTGGTGGGAATGTAAATTAGTTCAACCATTGTGGAAAACAGCGTGGCGATTACTCAAGGATCTGGAGCCAGAAATCCCATTTGACCCAGCAATCCAATTACTGGGTATATACCAAAGGAATATAAAGCATTCTACTATAAAGACACATGCACACACATATGTTTAGTGCAGCATTATTTATAATAGCAAAGACATGGACCCAATCCAAATCTCCATCAATGATAGACTGGATAAAGGAAATGTGGCACATATACACCATTGAATACTATGCAGCCATAAAAAAGTATGAGTTCATGTACTTTGCAGGGACATGGATGAAGCTGGAAACCATCATTCTCAGCAAAGTTACACACGAACAGAAAACCAAACACCACATGTTCTCACTCATAAGTGGGAGCTAAACATTGAGAACACATGGACATAGAGAGGGGAACAACATACACCAGGGCCTGTTGGAGAGTGGGGATTAAGGGGAGGGAACTTAGAGGACGGGTCAATAGGTGCAGCGAACCACCATGCACACGTATACCTATGTAACAAACCTGCATGTTCTACCCATGTATTCCCGTGTTTTGTTTTTTTTTTTAGAAGAAATAAAGAATTAAAAAAAAAAAAAAAAGGCAATAAGATTTGCTGCCATAACACTATGGAAAATGCATATAAACCTATATTAGAATCTTGGAGTGACTGATTTAACCAGAAATAGCTGTCCAAAGAACCCCAATTTGCCATAAATGTGCTGATAAAGTCATTACCATTTTAGGACACAGCAGAGGTTTCAGTTTCCTTCTGAAGTGAATTATTTTTCTTGTTATTTCCAACTTTGCATACCATACTCTTCTTCCCTTACCAGTCTTTTTGTCTAATAATATATACATTTCAAATATAAGAGCAAATATTTACTGAGCATTTATCTTCAATACACAGATAATGACAAATTCACAGCCAGTGTTCACTGAGGAGTTCCTTTATATTATTTAACTTAATCCTCCTGTAAACTCTGTGAAGCAATGGTCTTTATAGTGTCATTATTTTCTAGTTGAGAATTCAGATGCAGAAATTTTAAGTAACTTGCCAAAGTTTGCACAAACACTGTACTTAGGGGATTTATTCTCTAGCTAAGGCTTTTAGAAAGTAACATGCAAAAATATAGGTTTTAACTGCAATCCAAGACCAAAGAAGAAATCTCATAAGAGAGTATATGATGCATTAGTAAATTAATCAGACAAATCATTTACTACTGTGGAATTGTATAAAATATCAGTATCTGGAAACTGTATAATCTGTTTAATTGGGGCAGAGATTGGTTGGATAAGGAAATAGAAAAAGAGATAAAGCTGGACAGGCAGTCAGATCTGGTTGTAAAATATATTGTGCCATACTAAGTATTTAAGGCTTTAGTTTAGAAACAATATAGTGTCCTTGAAAATTTTTGACCAGGGAGTGACATATGTCACGTTCCAAGCATTTTTAGGATCATGAATCTGGCAGTAGTATGCAGAACAGATGCTTAGAGAAAAGGATCATACAGAAAAAACAATTGGAAGATTCAAGCAGTATTCTAGGCATAAAGTTATGAGAACTTGAACTAGGGTGGTGTTAATAGGAAGATAACAGAAGACATGGTTGGAGACCATGTGTTAAAGAGAAAACAAGAGTAATTGAATATGAGCCATGAGAGAGGATAAGGCAGTGAGGATGATTTGAGAGTTGGGTCTGAGAAACTGAAGCAATCAGGAAGAGGAGCTGCTTGAGAGACCCAGAGTTGAATTTCTTGACTTTTGAGACAAGTTAGTGGAAATCCTGTCAAAGAGGTAATAGAGGCCACTTAAGAAATTCAGGTCTCCAAGACAAAAAGTAGAAAGAGAGGATCAGGAATGTTCCCACTCAAGGCTAAATGGAGAATGAAAGTAAATATGGGAGGCATTTTTTTTACTTTGCTGTATTTATTTATCAAGCATTACATTTATTATTTTTAAAAATATGCTCTTCAACCACTCACCAATAATACTGTGGCAACTTCTTGTGTAATTAAGCAAAATCTTCTAATTTTAGGGATTATTTTGTAAGAAGAATCAAATATTAACTTTTACATATATGAAGTTATCCATATATTTTGCCTCCTACCAATCAACCCTCTTTGAAAGTGAAAAGGAAATACAAATTTTCCTTAGGTTTGAGAAGCTTCACAGTTAAATTTCCCCTTCAGCCATGAGAGCTCCCTACCGCCCTCCTTTGTCAAACATATTCTCATCGGGTGTGCCAGTTCAGAGAGGAAGACACTGGAGAGAGTCAATCTATTCCGGTAACTAAGTAGAGTAGGTACATATACTTTACTTTTAAAAGCATTGTTCCATAAATGACTCTTAAAAAGTTAGCAGCTATGTATCCTAATGCTATTTGTTTCTTGTTAACGAAGTAGCAGTATTCAACATCTATCACAGCTACAGCAAATATTTTATGAGTCACAGTTAAGAGTCTATACAAAACATGCAGTTCCATGGATTATAATTAAGCCAATACTTCTGCTTAGTTGTCTGAAGGAAAACAAGTTGACAAATTTCTTACTCAATTCTAAAACCATGAACACGACCAAACCTCTAGCCTCTCAGGAGAAGCAAGTCAGAGTCAAGTAATTCTGTAGCTACATTTCAAATGGAGTCAAACCTGCAGAGTCTGCACGATGCAGCTTCTATAGAATCTCTGAGTCGGGGAACTAGAGTGGATCTTCATGAACATCTAACCAGTCTAACAGACAACCAAGGCTTACAAAGAAAATGATGGCCTAAGTTTCCCCAGTCAATGGGTGACTGAGCTAGGATTTGATTAATTACAGTATTTTCGATGAGATAGGAAAAAACACTGGACTCTTGTTGGAATGTGTCATTCATTCTCTAGCTTTACCTCACTGGTAATTTTTACTTAAGATTTATCATTAATAAGCAAAGCAACTATTTAGACTTTTTCAGTTGTGTGCCACTTAACAATGACATGATTCAAAACACAACCCTTCTTCCTCCAGTTATTCTGGGACCACATCAACAGTGTCTCCTCTCAGAAACGTGCCTCAGGGAATGTGCCTAAGCCATTAGTTCTTCCCACCTATAAAATAGAAATAGCCACCCACTCTGTCCAATCACTCCTCTTTTTCTTTTATATTTTACATGCTTGGAGAAGCTACTTCTAGAATAAATAATTTCAACTTATAAAACACATGAAGCAAAATATTTTCATGCAAAACACTTTTTCTCCATCAAAAAAACATATTGCACCCGGATTCTCAAGAACCAGAAGGCTCAGAAACAAAGTATGTTTTATCCTGAACACAGGACTTGGGCCAACAAAAATTGGTTGTTGGGAGCAAAAGACAGGCTGAAGATGGGATTGTGAAAATGTAGGGAGAAAAGAAAATACTTGAAAGGGAAGCCCATCTTTTATAATTACTTTTTACAAATACTTTGAAATCTCTGAGGACAATTTATAATGTTGAGTTCCTATCTTTCTATCTAGCATTTATTTCTACAAAATATTTTAACTCTTTATATAGGAAGAGTAATATAAAACTTTCTTCCATATCAAGATTATAATTAATTTCTCTATGCTGAGGCTAAAACATACAATATAACTAGGATATAAAGAGATGATAAACATTTATGCCTACTGCATCACAACCATTTTGACAAAAGATGGAGAAACAATTCAGTGTGTCTTCTTGTCTACTTCTCCTTTGGAGGACTTTTGACCTAGAGGTTAGAATATTTATTCCTGTCTCCCTTCCTATGCCTTAAAAGACGATGAGTGAAACAAACACTGCTGTGGCATCCATTATCTCTGTAGAGATTATAGAACTGGTGACCAGTCTTTTGCATGATCAAAAACTACAGATTGAGAGGGCTATTAATAAATCCTTTTTTTTAAGCTAGAAGAAAGTTGGAGCCTAGTGATCCAACCACAGACAACTGAAGATTCAGAAAGGATTTGTAATAACAACAGAAATACAAATTTAATACCCTGAATTTGCAATTTTTTGCTACAGTTATTCTAAATGCATATTGCCAAAAGAATGGATATTAGGTACAAACTATGACCTATTTAGAAAGTGGCTTTCTAGCTATAAAAGTGTATTTCAGAAACAAACTTGGCATGTATTTAAAACTCTGAAAATTTCTAGCTGAAAAGCAGGATTATTTTTCTTGGGTGACAAAGTGATTCTAATGTCTTCAAAAATTCTAGAGAATGCCCTTCTGTAGTAAAGGACTATGGGATGGAAAGAATGAATAACAGAAATGTGTATGTTGAAACTGGAAGACAATGTACAGGTGGCATAATACTTCAGAGAAGTTATGGCAGGGTTTATGCATTGCATTAGCTGAAAAGGTTAACAGAAATGAAAGTGCCTAGAGAATTGGAGAAAAGATATCATCATACCAAAAGTGTCTGATATTAAAAAACAGAGGTTTGCCCTAAATCGGCAAAGACAATGAAGTACATTCTCTTCTGCACTGACCTTCCTCCCAATCCCACTTCAGCCCCAACATACATTTGGTGTGTTTTGTCTTTAAAAGGGGAATCACTACAATTATCATGCGTTTCCAATGACCCATGGGCTTTTAAGCAACTAGTTCTGTGCACCACATACTATATTGCTTCATATTTAAAGACTAGCAACCATAGCAAGTTATTATATGGCCTGGAAAGGAAAACAGTTTACTTTATTAACGACAAGCACATGAAAAGTGATTTCTCTAGGCTTCACCAACAGTTTACCTCATATTTCACCTGGGCATGAATTTACCTAGCACATAGTGATGATCTCTGGAAGGAGTTTCCAGATTTCTTTCACTGAAGTCTAACAACAAATTATTGAATGCTAGGAAATAAACCCATACCTATTATCCACCTTCAAATTCTACTGAAAAAACATTGGCAATTCTACCGAAATTACTTTCTCAACAAAATTCCCTTATAGTTTGAAAATACAACTTTGTAAATTAGAGTTTCAAATATTCTTTTAGATAATCTTTTATCAGTTTATTAGTTGAAAAAATATTTAATGGTTTCAGTAAGATTACTGCTATAGTGTTTCACCTACAGACATCATAAGCTTCTTTATACAAGATGTCAACATAGAAGAAACACAGAATGTTTTTCACTCCCTGCTAACAAACATAAACTTAATACTTTGCTCATCTTCTAAATCACTCCTCTTGTCTCAAGAATTGCCTGTACTTACTCACCATATTTTGACATTGTTGTTGTTATAGTAATGTGTGGAATTTTCAAACAAATGATTTTCTCATTTTGTTTACGGCCTAAGTGCTCCAGATCGCTACCATTTGGCAAAAATGAAGTTTATAGTTTTCAAAGAGCAGAGTGGTGATTTACTTTACAGTAAGCATAAATGACAATTTAAAGCCCACTTACCTCTATTACATTTGAACTTTTTAATCATAAGTGGGAACAACAATAATTAAAAGCCACGGTCCTAGTTGACATTAACTCTGTGTTAACACTAAAAAATCTATTAAATATTTTATATATACAAAAATGTAGCACTTACTCATTCTCAATTCTCCCCTCCAGAAAATTTCATTTAATATAAACATATGTACATTTAATTTATTGACAATTTAACCCACTTTGATGAAAAGTATTGATGAGCAAAAGGTGGTAAGATAATTTTCTAAAAAGCATTGTTTTTTTATTAATTTCAAAATTACATAAACTTACAATCTTAGCTTCTTGAAGAAATGCAGAGTATTTTAAAACTAATCTTTATACGTATTACCCACCCCCAAACCTCTTTCATTTTTTTGCTTAAAAGCCTTACAAGGAAAATTGATTTTTAAGTTTTGTCATCTCTGTCTAGGTACTAAAGACAGCCAACATTACTATTGTTGTATATCTGTCTTTATCTTGATGATACAAGTATATCGATGATGTAATTGCAGAAGTTAGAGTTTACTCATGCTGTTGGACCAAAGAGATTTTTTTAGACTGCCTCCTTGAGCACCATAGAACAGTTGTAAAACAGAACCAAGCACACAATTTAAGCAATTCATCTCTTGAAAGTAAATCTACAGGATCTTCTTCTTGAGGAACTGATGAAGAGCTAGAAATAAAAAAATCATTGGTAAAGCTTCATCTGCTTCAGACTGGATGCTGAGCTGGAAAAACACTTGGGTGACACACTATTTTTTTGACATCTTGGCTTTTAACCCTTTCCTAGAAGCCTTCAACTTTTGTTCTCTGTTGGGCTCGATTTTTTTCTTCCAAAATTCCAAGGGATTATGGAATATCCCAGCCTTTCGTCTCAACCCTATTTGTCCCTATGTACATATTCTCCTGAAAGTTGACTGGAAACTAAGCAATCATTTATCATTCTGAATTTTTTTTTTTGAAAAAGCAATGACTGAGAAGTCATGATGCTCCACAGAATCATGTACATTATAAAAACAGGAGAGCCGAGATTTTACAAATGCATCTACTACGCTAAGAGAACCCCATGGTTGCGATTCCCAAGTGCAAACAAAAAGAAGGGACAAGAAAATGCAGACACAAAATCGCATGCAGATGAAGCAGTGCATGCAGCGGAGGAAAGACCATACCTGAGGGGTTCTCCTTTAAAAAAAAATGTGCACGCCAGCTAGGTTGTTCCTCTCCTCCTTTTGGAGTATATGTGTTTTCCTTTTAGGAACACCACTTGCGATTGTGTTTCTAGTCTCGTTTCCTTTATTCAGTCACAAATAGTTAGAGCAGGAGTGGAAGCTGCGTCCCAGGGATCCGACTCGTGCAATCAGGCGTGCCTTGGTCTGCAACGGTGTCTGTTCTTTTCTTGTCAATTCTATCGCGCTCCCCGGGTAGCCTCCGAAGCAATTCTACAACTTAGCTGCTGGCAAGAAACTGCCTTTCACTCTTCTCACTGCCAAATACCTTCCGCAGCTCATTTCTCATCTCTTTCTCCCAGAAAGCAAAATGGGATCTCTCCCGTGTGTTGACGAGCGCCCAGGCTCATCAACAATTGAGGGTGAGGAGCAGCTGGGCTGAGTGCGTGCTGGGAACTTCACACATCGCCGGCTGCGGCTGAGGCTTTTCTGAATGCAGCACCGACACTGCGATCCCCAGCCTCCTCCACCAAGAGCGCCCGGGCTCCCTCTTCTGCCGCCGTAGCTGCACGGAGCAGCTCCGAGAGGGTGAGCCACAGCCCCTGCTCACAGGAGACGCACTGTAACCACTGCCAGGTGTGGCCTTCACCACCGCACTAACAACTAACTGTGTGGGACACAGCTTCATCGCTGGGAGACGCCTGGATGCCAGAGCTTCCTCAGCCTATCTTTCCTGTCTCGCTGGATGATGACCTAGGAGACAGTCATGGCCAATTCTGCTAGTGGAATAGCGTGGATAATACCAAATTACCCATACTATTCAACAATGACTGTTTTAGATGTACTTGGCTGTACTTGGAATTATGATAGTATACCGCACACCGTATCATTCCCTATTAGCCACCAAATGCAGCTAACAGGACCCCGTATTTAAATAGAGGGGATACTGACATCCCATCCCAGTTGGTTTTTCCTCCTATTTTTGTGGAAAACCATTTGAAGGTGATTCCTGAACAATTTGAATTAATGACACATGCATAAATCAAAGTCAGGAAGGATGGGTAACTTATAGTGATACAAAGGTTTTTCTTCTCACTTAGGAATAATGTCTTTTCATTTGATGTTAACATGTTAAAGATCTGGCTGGGAATTGAATGGACTTGCTTTTCTCTTTTAGTTTTGCTGAGTAGAGGAGGCGGGGGGAGTAACAGTTCTCACTTTCCATCAATAAAGCATTTTCAATCCTCTAATCCTCCTGTTGAAACAAATAAAAAAGTACTGAATCTTAAAATAGAGCCTTAAAGCAGCTCGAGGCCTGGAATAATTTGGAGGTTTTAAGCTACATCTGTTCTACTGCTTACTTAAAATTTTACTTTTCTTTGCTTTTTAGAAAATGGAAGGATATTTCCAGGACTGAAGAACGTCAACTAGCAGCTGTGGTTAAACAGTATAAAAAGCATATATACAGATTTGTATGGCATTTTTCAGTACATGGAGGGATGAATATGTCTTAACTGATATTAGACTTGACTCCACCTAAATATTCAATAATAATAGTTGACATCAAAATAAACAGTTAAACCGGATATAGCATATTTTGGCAAAACTTGCGGCAAAACATATTTCACCTACCATATGTGACAACCGATAAATAACCTCTCCATGATGTTTAAAAACGTGTCCCCAAATGTGACACAATATATATGCTGGATACTAGCAGCTGAGCCCTCCCCATTCCCAGCTACCAGCCTCACCTTTAATTCAGAGCAGCGCAGCTTCCCTTACCTGCTGCTTAAGTGACTGTTAATGGACCTGAGCAGCTGCTCAAGGTCTAATGATCTGCATCAGGGGCAAGTACCAGGGCAATCTTATTCCTGCGTTCACTCCTCACTGGAGTGGCCGGCAGGACAAAGCTCTGCTGCCCCCGGGTGTAAGGACTGGAGAGTAGCACAGGAAAACCAGTTAGACCTAAAAGTACCTGACTTGACCTTTTTTTATACAGAAAAACTCAGGCTAGCCAATACACTATTTTGAAGAATGAGTTTTAATACACAGAGAAAAGAACACCTATTCACTGAATCGTTTTTCATTTTTTTTGGTGTGAAATAACCACTCCAAAGTGCAGAAACAGTGGTCAGCTGAGAGACCCTAGCACCCAGAATAAGGTAAATGTGCATACATCTTCAGTACATTTGGATCTAATGTCAGTGATGTACATGCTTAAACCCACAGAAGGAAATAAATGAAAGATGATTCTAGCCATGAGTGATCTATAAAACATGCATGTAGAAAAATTAGCCGGGCATGGTGGCGGGTGCCCGTAATCCCAGCTACTCAGGAGGCTGAGGCAGTAGAATCATTTGAACCTGGGAGGCGGAGGTTGCAGTGAGCCAAGATCGCGCCATTGCACCCCAGCCTGGGCAACATAGCAAGACTAAAAAAAAGAAAAAAAAAGAAAAAGAAGAAAAGAAATGTATGTAGTGCCATGAAGAGTTGTGAAAATATTGCTCTAATTCAAATACTCTCATAGAGGAAATGAATCACATCAGGGGTGGTAATCATTAGTTTTTATTGGAAAGAAGAAATAATGTTTCATGAATGCTTCAATGCCAGTATATGTGTTTTAATGAATGCAGTGCTAAGCTCTAATAATCAGGATTCTGGTCATATATTTCAAAATGGAAATTGTTTATATCTCTGTAAGTTGCAGGAATCATGTATCTGAGGGACACTGACTTCTAACAAAATATGTTGCTGTTAGAGTGGCAGAGCTTTATGACTTTATTGACCTCCAGGGACATCAAAATCCCTAGTAGAAATTTTTTGGCTTTTGACGACTAGTTTTCACTACTGAGTACCTGATTTGAATAATGTATAATTACAATGATGAGATTACAACAGTAAGAGCCATGTTCTTGTCAGTAAGATGCATTCTGTTTCTGCAGAGCTTTCCACAGTCTGGAATTAATAACATTAAACAACAGGGTAAGAAGTAATTTCTACTTATACACTCACCCCATCCACAGGTACATGCCTCAAAACTTACAGACGGATGGATTAAATAATAAGATCATTTCTCCTCCAAATGCTTCAGCAGTCATTTCAGAAAAAGTAAAACCTCTAGGGTACCATTCACCTCTCATACCCCAAGACATGAGCTGAGCCAGATCATTTGTCTCGTTTATGGTTCAAGTGGAAGAAGAGCAAGGAACCTGGGTCACTGGTTATTTTTTAGAACAATAGCGGTGAAGCTTGACTAAACCAAAAGAATCAAGTAAAGGGGTCATTGTCGTAGAATTCTGTTATGGCCTGTATATCTGGCTTTAAGCAATAGAGGAATCCTTGTAAGAGCATAAACCAATCCTGTGTGCATGGAATTGTATTTGCAGTTTTTTAGAAAATCTTAATCTTTATTTTAGGGAATTGGTAATCAACCATTGAACCTCACTATTAATTTTTTAAAAAACAAAACTCTGACCAATCATTGGCTCTCTGTTCCCAGGCAAATGGATTGGCTAAATGGATTAGTTGTCAGATAATGGCAGAGAAAAACATGATTATGTTTAAAATAGCAAGTTAGCATTTCTAGTTCTATATAAGTAAATAATGAATAGGAGAACAAATATTTGGAAGTAAACCATCTTACGCAATTTGGAAAGATGGGCCTAGCATAGATTACACGGTAGTAAAACACACGTTAAATTCTGTTCTTAAATGAAAGCTTTCCATTAAATTATGGGTCACTTTAAAATGGCACTTTTGAGTAGAACTGACAGTGTGTAACTTTGGAGACTAGGTCACACGAGGTACTGCCACTTCCTCTTTGCCCACTCTCTATTGGTTTGCTCACTCTGGAGGAAGTTAGTTGCCATGTCATGAGGATCCTCAAGCAGCCTAGGGGAAAGTCCACATGGCAAGGAACTAAGGACTCCTGCCAACAGCCAGACACAAACTGTGACCTCCTGCCAACAGTCATGCGAATGAGCCATTTTAGAAACTGACCCTCTAATCATGTTCAAGCTTTCAAATGACTGCAGCCACTGCTGACATGCTAAATGCAACCACACGAGAAACCCTGAGGCAGAAAAACCCAGGTAGGCTATTCTCGAATTTCTGGCCCACAGGAACTGTGAGATATTAAATGTTCATTGTTTAAATGCAAAAAAAAAAAAAAAAAAAAGTACTTTTGACTTTTCCAAATGAGGAATGAGATTAACTATTTTTCAACTGTGGGATTTAAAGTGACTTAAGAAGTAGAATTTTAGGCTCAACAAATTCTGTCACAGGATATGGATGCCGTGCTTCTCGAGTCAGCACTGGCAGTGCCTTCTAAGCACTTTCATAAATCTCTGTTGTGGCACTGATTTATTATACAGTATGCTAACTACTATTTTACTTATCTGCCTCCTTTTCCTTTGCTGGACTGTGAGCTCCTTGAGGGCAGAGACCATAGTTCATTCATTTTTATATCACCAATGCCCAGCTGAAGGCTAGACTCATTAAAGGTAGGTTGATGAGTGAGTGAACACTAGTGTGCTTGCTTAGTAAAGCACAGAGTTAATGAGGCTAAGGACATGGGTTGAGTCCCTGTGTAGCCAATTAGCTGTGTTCTATTTCTTGGTCCAAATGGCGCCCTTAGTTCTCACCAGCTGTCTCACAAA
The DNA here is from genome assembly GCF_003255815.1 of Theropithecus gelada. Lineage (NCBI taxonomy): Eukaryota > Metazoa > Chordata > Mammalia > Primates > Cercopithecidae > Theropithecus > Theropithecus gelada. The sequence goes on along the minus strand of NC_037674.1, from coordinate 29,244,133 downwards.
TTTGTGCCAGAACAAACCTTCTAACTATATATTCCAACAATAGTGAGTTAGTAACACAATAATAGTGTCTAAAACTTAACACCCTTAAAAGTGTTATTACATATATTTTCTTATTTGATACTTATCTTTAAAAACCTGCAAAACATTATAGTAGTATTTTATGGTTCCCATATTGTAATGATGAAATAGGCTCAAAGTCTTGCAAGACTTATCTGGTTGTACAGAACTAGTAAGTGGTTAAGACTGGATTAAAAATCAAGCATTGAACTTCTAGTTCAAAACTGCTTCCCCTGTAAAGCAGACAAATATTTACTTATACAAGCATAATAAATGGCATAATCTGTAATTTTTTTGAAAAAAATTAATAATTAAATGGAGTAAATTATTCAAGCAGACACTCTTTTAGAATATTTCTGCTTGGGTAATGATTGTTAGACTTTGGATAGATATCATTCGATGTTGAATGATGTTTGGTGTGACAGCATCTATACTTTCATTCTGTTGTTCATTTTTTATTTCCTTCAGTAAAATTAAAAATGTGTCAGCACTGTATTCCAGCAAATCATCAGATGAAGGGACTTTTAAAGAGGTTCTAAATTTTTTAAAAGACACAGCATTTGGATGACTTCAAGTAAAAAATTTTTTCCTACTTTTTGGGTTTGTTTTGTTTTGTTTTGTTTTGTTTACTTTTGTTGATTCAGGAAACTGGTCTAGTGATGTGGTACAGCATTGAAGAGCTCAGACTCTGAAATCAGGGTGCCTGGTTTCCAATTTGGGCTTTAGCAAGTACAATTTTTCTAACTTTAGTCGTTTCTTAACACTTCTAAGCTTACTCTATCTGCAAAATGGGTATATATATAATTTCTATTTATACTCTTGCTGATGAATCAAATGAGATAATCCATAGAAAGCAATTTAGATAGTATACACTTGTTATGTAGTAGGTACTCAATAAATATTACCTAGCAATAATTAATATATTAAACTTCTCACCAAATATTGACATTTTCTACTATAATCTGTCCTCCATTCATAATGGTGAGGTTTTCAGAGGAGTAAATGTTTTAAAATTCTTAATAAGTTAAGTTTTAGAATACCAAAGAGACATTCTTTGATTCAGAGTTCCACTACATTCCACCTGTGTGGCCATATGCTTTTAATGCAATCTCCCCGAGCCTCAGTTTTCTGTTTGTATATACTATGTATACAATATGTTTATTTCTTGTTTTCCTTTTCTATTCTTTATAGATTTCCAAATGCAAATTTCAATTTGGCTTGACAAAAATGAAAACTATAATCTTAATAATTCATATTCTCACTAAATGCCTTATGTACACTAGACATTTTTCCATGCTTGACAATAAAGTTGATGTATATATTGAGCTATCTTGTTCAATATTGGAAAGGATGAATGTCTTAAATACTTATGTACACAGTGATAAATGTTCATTGGGTTTTTCTTCCAAAAAAACAATGACTTCCTTTCCTTTTTGGAAGGCTAGAGTACAAATGTGAAGAACATCACATGCCAATCATTCAGGAGTTATTCAATATGCACTGATGACCCCAGAGCAGTGAAAATAACCACGACAGAAGCTTCCTAATGACTGGGTGAAAATCATTATTGACCACAAACTGCATGGATTCAAATTTTGTGGAGATGTCCTTTGTCTAACAGGTTTTTAGAAACCATATTTGGTACTAAAGATGTTTTAATTACCCAATTTCTTGTTATAACCAAGACTCATACTGAAAGACCTTTCCACCTAACTGCCTAGGATGTGTGTAAAGTGTGAAGGAAGTCAAGAACATATTTCTTTGAAATGGGCTAAAATATTTTTATCAAAATAGGTCCACATAGAGGACTTTATTTAATATGATTGGACATAGCATCCTTTCTTTTTACAGTGTTTCATATTCTCCCATTTCCTAGTTGTTATCTCCAGAGAACACATCCACATATTCTGCACATCCCAGAAGGGCAAAAGCAAAAATAAAACCCGCTTTCTGGTTTAGGGCCAGGAAGAAAGAAGCTCTTATAATCATCAGAAGGGTTGACTCTAGGTCAGCTGTGAGCTAAGTGATGTTTTCTTCAGAACCCTTCACTATCCAGGTCTTTGCCCTTTTTAAATCTCTCCTTCAGCAAACTCTTTGGTTACTTTGGCAATCTCTATTGAGAGAAAGCTCTGTAAGCAATAAAAGCTAAATCACAAATTAATAAAATATATCACATGGGAGGAAAAGGAAGTCAAGACAATGAACCCATAGTAGTCTAAAAATAATTCTAACTGGTGTTTTTGCAGTTGGGAATTTTGATTTATGGGTCATCTATAAAATGAAGGAAAATAAAGAGTGTTACCTATTCATATTTTTGTTGTAAAAATCAAATGACTTAAAAATATAAAGTACTTGACAGTATCAACTGTTCCTTTTACCGTTACCATCATTGTCATTTTATAAGTAGGTGCTAGAGGAAGAGATGCTCTACCTCTGGAAATGCTAGAAGGGAGCAGTATCTCATAGAATCGTTGTAAGAATTAAAAGGGAGATAATAAAGTCTTTCTCATATAGATGAGTTTTCAAATTTTCAGATATATTTCTTAAAAGAAAGTATATTTTTTAAAACTCCAGAAAGATCATCTGCTCTAAAATATTGCCTCTTATAACACTGAAATTCCAACAGTTAGTAGAGATTGTAGATTAATGAATCATCTTGTACTAAAATAAAAACACTGCTGCCTGCAAATATTTTCTTCCATTCTGTTATTTACCTATTCATTTTGTTGTTTCCTTTGTCATACTGAAGTTTCCAAGTTTAGTGTCTAATTGGTCTACTTTTTTTTTTGTTGCCTGTGCTTTTACTGTCATATTTAACAGATCACTGACAAAGTCTTAAAGCTATTCCCCGATGTTTTCTTCTAGGAGTTTTATAGTTTTATATTTTACATTGTGAACTATAATGCATTTTGAGTTAATTTTTGTACATAGTGTAAGGTAAGCATCCAATGTCACTCATTTGCAGGGGCATATCCAGTTTTCCCAACACTATTTGTTGAAGAGGCTGTCGTTTCACCATTGTGTGGTTTGTCAACTTGAATAGACATTACTCAAAAGAAAATATACAAATGTCCAACGAGAATATGAAATTATGCTCAACATCACTAATCATTAGAGAAATGCGGATCAAAACCACAATATTACTTCACACCCATTAGCGTAGCCACTATAAAACACACACACACAGAGAATAAGTATTGGCAAGATGTGGAGAAATTGGAGCCTTTGTTCACTGTTGGTGGAAATGAAAAACGGTGCAGCTACTATGAAAAACAGTGGAAAAGCTCCTCAAAAATTCAAAAATAGAATTACCATATGATCCAGCAATTTCATTTATGGGTATATATCAAAAGAATTATTACTTTTAATCAACTTTTAAGTTCCAGTGTACATTTGCAGGGTATGCAGGTTTGTTACACAGGTCAACATGTGCTATGGTGGTTGCTGCACAGATCAACCCAACATGTAGGTATTAAGCCCGGTATTGCTTAGCTATTCTTCCTGATGCTCTCCTTCCCTCTGCATCCCCCAAACAGGACCCAGTGTGTGTTGTTTCCCCCCAACGTGTCCATCTGTTCTCATCGTTCAGCTCCCACTTATAAGTGAAAACATGCGGTATTGGATTTTCTGTTTCTGCATTAGCTTGTGGATGATAACTGCTTCCATCTCTATCCAAAGTAGGATTTCAAAGACATATTTGCACAACTGTACTCAGTGCAACATTATTCAAAATAGCCAAGTTAGAAGGACTCAAATGCCCAACAATGGATGAGTGGATAAAGAAAATATAATATTTATATACAATGGAATGTTTTTCAGCCTAAAAAAGGAAAGAAAATGGCAGAGCTCAGTGGCTCACACCTGTAATCCTAGCACTTTGGGAAGCTGAGGTGGGTGGATCACCTGAGGTCAGGAGTTTGAGACCAGCCTAACCAACATGGTAAAACCCTGTCTCTACTACATACAAAAAATTAGCCAGGAGTGGTGACACATGCCTGTAATCCCAGCTACTTGGGAGGCTGAGGTAGGAGAATCACTTGAACCAGGGAGGCAAAGGTTGGAGTAAAGGTTGGAGTGAGCCAAGATCGTGGCACTGAACGCCAGTCTGGGCAACAAGAGCAAAACTCTGTCTCAAAAAAAAAAAAAAGAAGGAAAACTTGTCACAAGCTACAGTATGCATGAACTATGAGGACATTGTGCTAAGTGAGATATGCCAGTCATAAAACAAACAAACAAAAACATACTATATGATTCTAGTTATTTTAGATATCTAAAGTAGTAAACTCAGAAATAGAAGGCAGAAGAGTAGTTGTCAGGAGCAAGGGGAAGGGGAAAACAGAAAGTCAGGTAATGGGTATAGAATTTCAGGGTTTTTTTTTTTGTTTTTTTGTTTTTTTTTTTTTGAGACGGAGTCTCGCTCTGTCGCCCAGGCTGGAGCGCAGTGGCCGGATCTCAGCTCACTGCAAGCTCCGCCTCCCGGGTTTAAGCCATTCTCCTACCTCAGTCTCCCGAGTAGCTGGGACTACAGGCGTCCGCCACCTCGCCCGGCTAGTTTTTTGTATTTTTAGTAGAGACGGGGTTTCACCATGTTAGCACGGATGGTCTCAATCTCCTGACCTTGTGATCCGCCCGTCTCGGCCTCCCAAAGTGCTAGGATTACAGGCTTGAGCCACCGCGCCCGGCCAGAATTTCAGTTTTAAAAAATGAAAAAGTTCTAGAGATCTGTCACACAACAGTGTGAATATACTTAACACTGCACTTAATGTTTAAGATGGTAAATTTTATGTTATGTGTATGGAATTTTGTTTGTTTGTTTTTTGAGACAGCACCTTACTTGATGCCCAGGCTGGAGTGCAGTAGCACAATCATGGCCCACTGCAGCCTCCAATTCTTATGCTCAAGCAACACTCCCTTCTCAGCCTCCCGAGTAGCTGGGACTACAGGTGTGTGCCACCATGCCTGGCTAATTTTTTTTCATTTTTTATAGAGACAGGGTCTCACTATATTGACAAGGCTGGCCTCAGACCCCTGCCCTCAAGAAATCCTCCTGCCGCAGCCTCCCAAAATGTATTATGTGTGTTTACAACAATTTTTAAATGACTATCTGAAGGAGGCATCAGGCTATGTATTAACATTGAAAAATAATTTATCAAATTCCTGCTTGAGTTAGAGGATAGAATGCTGCAACTGGCTCCATCCTGAGCATTTTAGAGCATGACCAGGGCTGCCCTGTGGTGTTTCATCTTTCTCAAATACTCTCCCTCCCTAGTCTTGTCTCTTTTAGGCATATTTTCAATAGTCAGTTATCTTGTCCTGATTCTCTTCTTTATCAATGTGCAATCACTTTCCCCTGCTGTGCCTTCTACTATCTGTGGGTAGATATCTGAACTCCAGAGATTCTGGAATCAAAACTCAACCCAGGCATTTGGAATGTAATTATTCTCTTTATCCTATAAAAAAGAGGTGCAAACACAAGTACTTTAATAGTAAGGAAGGTTATGTCAGCGGATTAAGTCAGTCGAATGTGATAAAATTCAAAAAGATGGGGATTGTGGGGATTGTGGAAAACTGCAGAGTATCTGCCCTCTCTAGAGGGCACAAGACAATTAAATCTGCTGGTTTTCAAAATAGAGCAGAAATACGGAATGTTATGTAAATCTTCGCAAGGTTTAAAACAATCTGAATGAAAACAAAAACTGGGCTCTTTCCGGTTTGCTGGCCATCAACTTTTGATACTTGATATAGAGCTCAAAGAGATAAGAAATTTTGATCCTCTCTCAAACTCAAATTACAAACAAAAGGAAGGCTGACACCTATTGTGAGACCCTGGGATTTAGGATCTTTCCTCAGCTTCCTGGCTAAGGAAATACCAGAATACCTTTTCTGGGGCTTCTCCTTCTAAGTTCCTTCTATGGAATTTCAGTGAATATACTGAGAACCCTCTTTCCTTTGTCACCCAATATCCTGAGTATATATGCTTAGCCCCACTGTCTTCTCTGGGTTCTTCCTCATTATATGTGTTTGATATATCCTATATTTCTGTTTTTCTTAATAGGATCTTACTCTTGGATTGATAGAAGCCTTCCAATAGCCGGGTACCCTGCCTAATTCACTAAGAGCAACTGTGAACTGAATTTTAAAATTCATTTAAGAACTAGTTCTCACAGGAGCAATCTGAACCACTGGGGTTGCCTAGGGAAATAAGCTTCAGTAATACTGCATAATGCAGTCTTTTATCTCCTCTCTAAATTATGCTTTCGATAAGCAGTGAGTTGGACCACCTTTCCCTTCACCCTCAAGGTACAAGGACAATTTTTCTCTTAGTATCCAGACTCAAGTCCTCAAGTCTGCAAAACCATGAGAACAATAACACTTTACCATCAGAGATATTCTCCATTGTGCACAGAGTACAGATCAATTCCAGGTATGTAATTGGTACTGAGTAGTTTCTACAAGCTAAAGATACAAAATATTTTGAGATCTAGAGATAATAATAAAGAAAATGAAGCCACCTCTTTGAGAACAAAGACTACAGAATCTACAGATACATTTTTTAAAAACAATGCATCACAATTGGTACTGTTTTATATTTTACTATCTATATGAAACCACCAAACGAATTTCAACGAATTGGCTTTTGCCAACTATAGTTATTTATCTCCATTTGGCAAATACTTCATTAAAGCAAAAGAACTCAATGTAATTTATACTTCTCCTTCCATCCTGCCACCACCTTAATCCCATGGTGAACTGTTCTTTAAGAATAGTTCAAGGAACAAGTGGGCAAGGGATATGAACAGACATTTCTCAAAAGAAGACATGCATACAGCCAACAGACACATGAAAAAATGCTCGTCATCACTGGCCATCAGAGAAATGCAAATCAAAACCACCGTGAGATACCATCTCACACCAGTTAGAATGGCAGTCATTAAAAAGTCAGGAAACAACAGGTGCTGGAGAGGATATGGAGAAATAGGAACACTTTTACACTGTTGGTGGGACTGTAAATTGGTTCAACCATTGTGGAAAACAGTATGGTGATTCCTCAAGGATCTAGAACTAGAAGTACCATATTACCCAGCCATCCCATTACTGGGTATATACCCAAAAGATTATAAATCATGCTGCTATAAAGACACATGCACACATATGTTCATTGCTGCACTATTCACAATAGCAAAGACTTGGAATCAACCCAAATGTCCATCAGTGACAGACTGGATTAAGAAAATGTGGCACATATATACCATGGAATACTATGCAGCCATAAAAAAGGATGAGTTTGTGTCCTTTGTAGGGACATGGGTGCAGCTGGAAACCATCATTCTCAGCAAACTATCATAAGAACAGAAAACCAAACACCGCATGTTCTCACTCATAGGTGGGAACTGAACAATGAGATCACTTAGACTCGGGAAGGGGAACATCACACACCGAGGCCTATTATGGGGAGAGGGGAGGGGGGAAGGATTGCACTGGGAGTTATACCTGATGTAAATGACGAGTTGATGGGTGCTGACGAGTTAATGGGTGCAGCACACCAACATGGCACAAGTATACATATGTAACAAACCTGCACGTTATGCACATATACCCTAGAACTTAAAGTATAATAATAAAAAAAAGGAAAAAAATCTTTATTTAAAAAAAAAAGAATAGTTCAAGGAAACATCTCTTGAAACTAGAGAGAATAACCAGAATAGCAAAGCAAAAATCTAGACAACAAATAAAAGTAGCTGAGAGGATATCCTTATGAACACAAAATACAAGCAAGTGGAGACAAAGATACAAAATCCTTCTAGTGTCTGCTTTTGTATGAGAGAAAATAGAAGAAAGCAATAAGGAATGCAAAGGACTTGAGAACAGGTAAACCCCCAAGTAAACAAAGGTACTCACTTGAAAGCACAGTGGGTCAATTGAGAACAGCAGGTACATACTTCAACTCATCATGATTCGGAAAAAAAAAAAAAAATGGTGTTCTTAAAAACTAATTTTATAAAAAAGTAAGTAGAAAAAAACACATTCAAAATCCATACAAAGTTGCTACAGGAAAAAGAAAATGAGTATATGAAGCATAATGATATCCCCTCAGAAAATGAAAACATGACATAAAGACAGGCTCACAAAACATAAACAGTAACCTAATAGTTCATATAAGTTCAAAATGTTAATTAAAATGACACAAGATATGAAAAGGTAACAAATTAGAATTAGAAAAACTAGAGATGAGGTTATACAGCTCAGGAAAGAATTAGAAATAGAAGCAACATTATTTTAGAAGTGAAAGAATGCAGAGTATATAAACACAACTGGTATTATTACCTTGGGAAAATAAGTAAAATGAATTATGTTTTAAATAAAAGTATGTAAAAAGAATTCAAGATAAAATGACAACTATAGGAGCTAAGAAAAGAAAATCTAACATAGATATAACATGAACCCATGAACCCCTTCCCCAAAGAAGAAAATAAGATAGTAAAAACTTAAATTCAAAGGAAGCTTACTAAAATGTAAAACACAAAAATTGAGATATGTTGTTTTGAGAGGGCATACTGCATGCCTGAGACAATTCAATCCATAAAGAGCAATGCCAGGATATATTCTAGTAAATTATTTGGATATCCAGACAAAAAAAAAAATCAAGTCATTTATAAGGAAAAAAATAGACTGTCTAGACTGTCTTCAGAATTTTGGCAAATTTTATGCCAACAGGCAATGAAGTTAAAAAAAATAAGGAAAGATGAACCATAAATGTGATATTCAACACATTCATCCAACACAAACAAATTCACCTTCAAAGATAAAGAGTACAATCTGCTATAAACATTTAAAAACTCAAGGAATATTATTCTTGCAATGTCTCTTTGAGGAATAGACTATAAAAAGAGCTTCAGGTAATCAAAACAAATGGAAAAATGTTGTCATAAAATAGTGCTGACACTCAGCATTCATAGTGGTGTACATCACAAAAAGAGAGACAGTCGGATATCAGGTGCCTTGTTATAGAAAAAGATACAACCATCAATAAAACAGTCTTGCTCAAGAAAATTGAACCTGATTCTAATCAAGCCAGTAGGTTCAACTATTGACTTATAGAAAATATAAATAGAAGAATATGTCAACTACACCACATGACTATGATGAGCAAAATCTAGAATATGAGACTTTTATGAATGACCCACTTAATTTCTTTAACAAATACATTTCAGAAGAATAAAAAAAAAGGAGAGTGAGAGACACGGGGAGACCTATAGATAAAAGTACACTGAAAAGACATAAATAAATTCAACATTTCAGTATTATTTGGATTCTGATTAAAAGGAGAGAGCTCTTTGTGAGATAATTGGAAATTTAAATATTCGAATTGATATTCGATATTAGAGAATCATTGTGAATTTATGAAGTAATTGTACTGAAGGTTGTGTTTAAAAAGAGTTCAATGTTTAAGGGTAAAATGATATGATGTATGAGATTTGAAATTAATACGAGCTGAGGAGGGGAAGAGAGGGTGATAAATGATTGAAGGGTCATGGGTTGATAATCATTGAAACCAGTTGATAGGCATGTAAGTGCTCATTATAATAATTTGCCTACATTTTACATTTAAAATTTTACATTATAAAACATAGTTCAAATCGTCTTATGCCTCATACTCACATTGTAAAGGAACCAGTTATTTTGTGCTGTGTTGCCTGTGTGAGTGTAATGCACCAAATGTTTCTAAACATTATAAATAAAAACTTGTTTTGGACTTATTAGTATGATCAGAGAAGAAAACTTATAGAATCATTAACATTGTTTTTCTGAACAATTGTATTTTTTTACCTAAAAGATGTATATCTTGGGGCAGTCTATGCTTGTTAGTATACATGTAATGTACGTGTATGACTGTGGCTGACACAGTTTTGAGATGTGCTACCACTTCCCTCCAGTGACACTAGCTGCTGTCAGATCCTCTAAAGTACCAAAGGATTCTAAATTGTCTTGTTGCTTTTCAAATCTTCATCTGGCTTTAGATGACATGCTATTTTTAAAACATTCGTTGGAGTTTTTTTTTTTTTTTTTTTTTTTTGAGACTGAGTCTGGCTCTGTCGCCCAGGCTGGAGTGCAGTGGCCAGATCTCAGCTCACTGCAAGCTCCGCCTCCCGGGTTTACGCCATTCTCCTGCCTCAGCCTCCTGAGTAGCTGGGACCACAGGCGCCCGCCACCTTGCCCGGCTAGTTTTTTGTATTTTTTAGTAGACACGGGGTTTCACCGTGTTAGCCAGGATGGTCTCGATCTCCTGACCTTGTGATCCGCCCGTCTCAGCCTCCCAAAGTGCTGGGATTACAGGCTTGAGCCTCCGCGCCCGGCTGGAGTTATTTTTTTAATGTGATATTTCATATGTCATCTTTAATAGTCTTCATTTCATTGATAGATTTCTGGCTCAGGTAAGTACTAAGGCCTGTTTTATTTAGATGAGTATTTAAATACCTCAGAAGAATACTTGAACATCTCTTTAGAATTTATTAGGTTGGTGCAAAAGTAATTGCAGTTTTTGCCATTACAACCTAATATTTCACTTTATTGAGATGCATTACATGTCCTTAGAGTATAGAAAAATATTGGCTACCCAGTAATTATTTGAAGAAAGACAATTTTATCTACTTTTGGTTGACACCCATAGGGATAGCTCTGTGCAAGTAGTTGTAAAAATATAGTGTTTGTACTAAGTGTAATTCTTAGATTTAAGAGCCTACTTCCACACAGTATTCGGGATTTAGGGAGACAGATCAATCATATTGACTCTTTTCAGCAAGTAGATGAACATCTCTGCAAAATTGTTAATTCTCTTTCAAATCCACTTAGTCAAGTTGGTTGATTTAGTAACCCCTGCATACACCGTTTAGAATGAAAAGGTAGATACAGTTCTTCCCATGAGATTTGTCAGTACTTCTACTCTGTAAACATGTTGGTCCTTTCTCATTTTATTTCCTAAAATTGTAACCCATTTTTGCTCCCAGGTTCACGTATTTCATCTTTCAAGCTGAAAAAAAAAAATGGGTAAAGACCATTTCTTTCCAGATAGATGGGCCTGTTTGTGATTTGCCAAACTCCAAAATATGTGTTCTTCCCCCAAATCCTGCCAGAAAGAACTTGGGTGCTAAAATAGATGTAGAAAATCCCTCTATCCTGACACAATTGCTTGACTAAATTATGTTTCTGGGTATAAAACCATCCAGCCTGTTTTATTTCCATTTTCATGTGCAGCACTCAATTCCCTTGATAATTTCTTAGTCATTTTAAGTTCGTGAACCATGAATGTCAGTCATGGGTTCCTTACTCTTGTAGGTTTCACCTCTTCTTAATGAAATATGCATGTCTTCCTTGCGTATCTCATCCTTCAGTTCTGCAGTTTCATCTTGTAACAAGCCTTCCCAAATCCATACTTAGCAGGGCTCCTCTTATAGCTATTATTATTTTTTTTGAGTGTCTACTGTTTCCCAGAATTTGTACTGAGAATTAACGATAGGTAATACTTACCAGAATTTCACCCTGTGGCTGATACTGAGCTAAATCCTTTACACATGTATTGTCCTATACGGGTATCTCAACAACACAATGAGGCAGGTACCCTTTTCATCTCTATTTTACTAACGAGGAAACTGACGCTCAGAGAAGTCAAGAAATTTGCTTCAGGTCACACAGCTTCCAAGGGTTCAAACCCAGGCAGGCTTGATTTATTTCAAAGCTTAGTGAATTTCACTGTGACAGTCTGTCTTCCCCAAACCTGAAAATGTTTTTTATAACAAAAGTCGAACTTTGGTGGGCTGTGAAGACAGAAGTTGAGGGTCTTCATGTAACAGAAACCTTTTAAAATAAGGTCGCCAAAATAATTGTGTGAGTGCAGGTAGGGGAGTGTTTGTCTCTATAAACCGTAATGTAAAACCTCAGCCTTTCTCATGGCTAATGCTCGCCCTCTGCTGGCGTGTCTAATTTGTGCCCAACTGAAGGGTCATTAAAACATACCCTACCTTCTGTAGTTTAAATTTAGGACAGCAGAATCAGCTTTGTGACCTCTGTAAGGTAATGTGAAAAAAATCACGCAATCGAGAAAACTACATAAATATTCTCAGTGATGATTTATTTGCAGGTAGGCATAACTTGGCACCTTTGATTTCTAAGCAGTCTGAATTTTATCATGTACAAAGGATGGCAGATGAACTCTTATTAATTATTCCCTTCATGTGATTCTGATGAGGGCAGTGAAGGGAAAGCTCACATTCTAACCAAGGAAAGAATTAATTAGAGCAGAGGCTCACCTCTGTGATTCTATTTTATGTCTGAAGAAAAAGAAAGTCACTAAAAACCATGGCATTTGCTCCCGTCTGTTCCTCTCTTCTCTTTAATAATGCAGTATTCATTTTTGCAGCCAGTTATCTGATGAACATGGCAATGCTTAAATGGAACAGTCAGCATCTTAGAAGTTTGTCTGCTTCTTGAGACAGATGGACTGTCACTATTTGGTACAGTATCTCTTAGGGCTAAGGGAATCATATTTTTTCTACTGATATGATTATGCAATCAGCCATGTGCACTGCAAGAAATGGGGGTGGGATTGGAATATAATAAGCACGCACACACATTCACACATGAAAATAAAATAATTTCAAATAATATACTTGCAAGAAATCATAACCATAAAATGAGAGAGTGAATATCAAAATATTTACTCAAATATTACCAGTATTTTAAAATAATAATATCTAAACACGGTTAGCAAATTAGTATATTTAAGTCTGTGCTGACTCTTCTATTTCACATACAATGATTTATGTATTTGTCTAATATTTTCATTAAAGTTATTAGCATGAAAAATGACATTCTGTAAGCCAGCAAAATGCTTAGCAGTATCAGATGTTAAATAGATAATAGAGTTTAAACAAAATACAAGCAGGAATCAGGAATCTAAGATTATATTATAGCTATCATCAATGTCATGGATTAAAAATAATGCAAACAATTTGATAGTACAGACGCCTCAAATTTCATGCTATTTGATGGAGACAGAGAGGAGCTATCTCTTAAAGAAAACATAACACATTAACTCAGTAACTCCTAAAATTTGATAATATAAACAGAAGTGAAGAAATGAAGAAAGGCATTAAAGATAAGAAAGAAGAATATATGAAGAATAGAAAAGGAGTTTGTAATTTCTCTGCCTTCTTTTTTCCACCAAATTTTTGACACTAAGAAGTAGGTTTGTGGATTTCTTATGCTGATGTACCATTTAAAATGCAGTTTATTCTGCTACCATACATATTTGTATTTGGTGAATTATCTCATATGTGTGTAGTAAATAGGAAACTAGTTACAAGGCTTTTTAGGAATGTCTGTTTTGTTACAGCAGTAATATTACTCAATTATTAAAAACTACTTTTTTCCTGGCATGGACATATATTAACCAATTTAACATACTCTCAGCAACCTCATTTTTTCTGTTTTATTGTTAGGGATATGAAGGCTTAGAGAGGTCATACACCAAGAAAATCAAGATTCGAACAGTTTCTAAATTGTTAACCACTATATGTTGCCCTTGCTGATTCTAACCCTCTCTTAACCACTGTGCATCATGCATCCAAGGCCCCAGTGGTAAAAGAATCATAATGACAATGTGTACATTCAACCCTCCTCATGAAGACAACTTACAGGCAGTGTCTTTCAGACAAAAGATCTAGAACACCAGCTTCTATAGCCCTCTTTGCAAACAAAGTAATTTCCTGAGAGATGAAGCAATTCAGAGAGGAGGGCTCCTGAGCAGAGTCCCCCGGGGGAGGAATGACAGCACCAAGGCTCAGGTGCTTCATGGTCCGGTGCTGTGCCAGTGGGCAAGCCTTGGGAGAAACAGATATCCTTCTGCTGGGCCATGCTACCTTGGCTGGAGCGCCCCCAGAGAGCTCAGGAAATTGTTCACTGACCACTGGCTGCAGCAAAACCTCAGGGATGAAGGAAAGGGTAAGGATGGAAAACCTAGGAACCATCAAAAAATAGGCAGTTGCTCAAAAGTTGAATTTGCACCTCTATCCATTTTAGGTACAGGAATACACACAGACACACACAAACACATGCAAACAGACACACACACAGCAAACAATTTTTGAGACTTTTTTTAAAGAAGTATATCACTCATCCATTACCTAAGAATAATTTGCAATACTTCATTGTCCTTTTTGTCTGTGATATAATATATAAAATCAGGAAAGCTTATGTGCATAGTTGAGATGAGGGTAAGAAGTTGGCTGCAGAGAAGATGGGAATGTCTATCACATGCAACTTGATTAGATGCTAGGATGTATTGAAATGGATAGGAAAGGATTGACTATAAAAACTGATAGAACTGACCAAATGATGCTCCACCCTCCAAAAGCACTCTACTTTGGGATCTAGGTTGTCAGAGTGGTTAGTTACTATTTCATGAGTCATTTGGGTTGTTTCCAGATCACATTCTTACTTTGTGTTGTGTGTTCATAGAAATTCCAAATAATAAGTTTTATTTTTGTCATAATTCATGTGTACATTCTAGACTATAGTCCTTGAACTTATTTCAAAAGCTTTTTCATTAAATGATATAGTAGTGGTCTGAAAAGGGTAATCAAACTTTGAACAAGACAAAGAATACAAAAGTGTCTCTCAAAGAATGGGGACATTCTGGTTCCATTCCTACAATCCTATAAAACCCAAGCTACCATTTAGAAAAAAAAATTAAAAATTAAAAAAATATATTAAATACATAAAGCTCCAGACTTGGTTAGTCTCCGTTAGGATCATACTCAGCCTCACAACTCCCTATGTTAGGCATTACCTCGTCACACAGGTAAAGAAACTAAGACTTAGGTTACCGATTGCCTGTGGTGACAGTAGCAGAATGGGGATCCAAACCCAGATCTGGTTATACACAAATTCAAGAAACCTTCATAATTGCACGAAATAGAGGAAAATAGCCAACTACTTGGAGGTAGCATATCTTCTTAGTGTCTCAGAGAGGGTGAGAGGGTGATCTCACTGTTATTTTTAACTGTAAACTGGAAAAACTTTTTTTTTTTTTTTTTTTTTTTTTTTTTTTTTTTTTT